>NC_031496.1:10397309-10428801 GCF_000237925.1 Schistosoma mansoni
ACGGCCGTTTCGTCCTATTGTGGGCGCGAGACTGGCAGGTCCTGGGTTCGAATCTCGCGAGGCGAGGTCGTGGATGCGCACTGCTGAGGAGTCCCGCAATAGGACAAAACGGCCGTCAAACAGTGCTTCCAGGTTTTCGATGGTGTTCTAGCTTCAATTGACTCACGATTTTAACTATGAAAATACCAAATTTCAACAAAAACCCTTTCTGATAATAAACAGTAAATCTTATTTGAAATTTTTAAAGAGCCCCTGTTTCTTGAGTTATAATAGTTTTGAAGCGATAGGATATGATCAACAAAAACTAAAACTCTTAACAATTATACAATAATGACTATTTATCAATATGATGCCCATAAATTCTGGAATTCATTAATGATAAACTTTGATCAAATTCACAGATTTGTATGAACAGTTACAGTTCACATTCCTTGCTAGATCAAGAGAAACTTGATCATTAAAGATCAAAAATCAAATGCTCATTTTTATCAGTTCTTTCAAATAAAATGATAAATAGGTAAACCTTAATTGATTCTGATCATTGTCAAGAGATTGTTTACCTAACTCAGACTAGACAACATGATTGACTGATATAATGTATATGCTTAAAGTTATTTTTCATCATTTATGGACACTCCCTATATGATTCATAGGGAGCATTAATTAGTTTTTATAATATGAAAATGTTTTGCCTGATTTACATATACTTAATGTTAAAATGTTGTTGTTAAGATTATTTGGAATGTGTTTTTGTTTGCCTATATCAACTAATAAACATTTATTTGATAGGCAGAGATGGATAGTGGCTAGCAGTGGAATCCAGGACGCGCGTTTCGTCCTATTTGGGACTCGTCAGCTGGATGTACCTGCATCTCAGAGTTGATGTTCACTCTGGGACTCGAACCCAGTACTCTCGCTTCAAACGCCATCGCGTTATCCACTCGGCCACTGAGTCCTGATAGCCACTTGCTTGTGCGATGGGAAGATCCAAACAAACAATACTAAGTGAATTTATTTGATAGATTGAAAATGTAATGGTGGAAATATATGTTTACAAAAGTTGTATTCAGTTAAATATCAACATTAGTTATCAAACTAAACTTACACATAAATATAAATCTATCAATCAGGGATATAAGTTCTTCAAAGATTGTATTCATAACTGATTTTTTTGATAATAATAATAATAAATGCCCCCAAATGCATTGGTACGGCTAAGAGTGGGGAGAGTCCGCTCTCCCTCTCTTAATGCTCTCACATGGACACGCGTATATAGCCCTTGTCAGGGACGTCCTACTCACTGCCTTCTCGTGGCATTAATGTTGTTTACGAAATTCAGAGGACGAAAAGTGAATGTCCGGCGCTTTAATCAGGTTGGTGAACACGGAGGATCCACCTAGAGGAGTTGGAAAATCCTGATTCCAAACCAATGGTGTACATGGGCTCAAGGATCTTGAAGGAAAAGATGGAGTATGAACCAACTGTTGGTCACCGACTACCATGGGAATGCATCTCCTCACGTTACTCCACTGCCTTATGGATTAGACCTTTAGGTTAGAAGCTCCGGTTGCGGTCCCCTAAGAAAACCCCTTGCTTCGGTTTGGGCACCCGGGCAGTATCACAGCCTTCACACAAATCAAATGAGATTTGTGTGGCGCATATATATCTGGTGCCCCTTCGTACCAATATTTATGTGTTTAAATAAATAAAATAAATAAACTATAATAAATGAAAGATCTCATTGTAATATTTCAATCAGTAGAAATTAAAGTTTCGCATGTTTCATTACTGTAACGTAAGCCATTTCTTGAGCTTAAATAACTAGATATCTGAACAAATTTAAATAGTGTGAAGGGACAGACAGAATATTAAGTTTCATCAATATTAAAATAAATCTGATTATAAATCTGATTATTATGACAACATATTTCATACTTTATTATTATTATTATTATTTTAAATTGAACTGAATTGAATTTCCGATGATTCAAACAACATCTGGATAATCTCATTATTGTAGTACTAGGTAGATACGAAAAGTTATAAAACTGTATAATCTTAATGTTATATCGAGTGAGAGCGTGCCCTGTTTAATATATATGAACGTGCTGATTCCCGCCAATTAGAATACAATGAGTTATCGATCAGAACAATGATACACAAAAAACCGTATGAGCAGTCTAGAGTACTTATTAGTCCTGCTTTCTGCCTAGCCCAGACAGTTAAGTCCACAACACCAATAACAGCCTCTACAATATGAATCATTATTCTCAAACATACGGGGTTGATATCCCAAATAAACTGACCACATCGTGCCATAAAATAGAAAATAACATTTGTACAAGATTTGGCCAAATGTGGCTGTGAATAGGGGGAACAGTAATTAATTGACTAGGGATAACTCAAGAATGGTAAATCGTATAATAATGGTCTATAAGTCAAGATGAAGCTTATAATAAGAGGGACACGAATATGAATAGTTTAGTTACTTAACAATTAAAAATTAGGGAATATACATAACATATTGGTCCATAAATAGTTCTCAAAGTTATCATCCATAAATCTCCTCGGGATATAACACTTAAGTCCTTACTTTGTGTTTATTTTATTCAAAATCAAACCATTTATAATTGAAAAATGAACGAACTTTATATGACCTCATTCACTTGTTTATTCGTGACTTTTTTGTATAACAAAAACTGTTTTTTTATTCTTTAAACACATCAAAGTAATACAGACAAGATTTCAAATTATCCTGTTTCTATCACAAGGGGGCTTTTGTGGAGATTTTAGTAATTTTATATAGTTAAGATCATGAGTCAATTGAAGCTAGACCGCCATGGAAAACCTGAAAGCACTGGACGGCCGTTTCATTCTATTGTGAGACTCCTCATCAGTTCGCATCCACGATCCCGCCTCACGAGATTCGAACCCAGGGCCTACCAGTCTCGCTCCAGAGCACTTAACCGTTTCTAACCTTAGATTAAATAAAAGTAACCAATGATGTAATCAACTTTTTTTTGTATTCAAGTTGATTATTTTTTTATCCGTAGATTATGCATGAATTTGCATAAGCAGTCAAGACGTTTGAAAATTTGTGCTTTATAGCATTTTGTTTACTATATTATATGATAATTATATTCATTAGCATTTTTCATTTGTATAAATCAAACATCCTATTACTATTTATGTATTATACATTTGACGTTCATCATATGCAAATAAAGATTGATCAGTGATTAACTAAATTAAGAAAAGCTTTATCTTCATAGTTGAAAGCATGAGTCAATTGAAGCTAGACCACCATGGAAAACCTGGAAGCACTGTTTGACGGCCGTTTCGTCCTATTATGGAACTCGTTTAAATTCTTTAAATTACATTTCAGACTGTTGGGGATGATCTTGAAAATTTCTCGCAATAGACATGACAAGCTCAGGAAACGTTAAGAAATATTTTATCCAATCAAAGTTTGACTAGACGATTTGCTAGAAACATCACGAAAGTGAAAAGTCACATGTAGAGTTTCTGATTGACTGATTACTACACTACTACTATGTTTAGTAGGGTTCCAGAATTCTGAGGAGAACTCAAGGAATCCTAAAAATACTATAAAAACCCTATATTTTCCGTACATAAATGAACCTTTTGGAGTAAAGTACTTCTCGCATATTTTGCTCCTTTTCTCTCGTGTTTAAGTCACTGTGTAGATTTAGCTTGGGATTTACGAGACTAGCTTAGGATCCGAGTATAGCGTTCAATTAGCAAGACTTATCAGAGACAAACAATTCTCTTATTCTTGGTAATTCATGTACTTTGAATAGGTTTATTAACAGTTATAAAAGAATTAAAGGATATTCTTGACTTTAAGACAGTTTTGTATTTATTATTAGGCTTAATTGAAAAATAATTTGTAATTTCTAGTTCATTTAATGGAAAATCTGATATCCATTGAAGGTTAGCGGACTTTCAATTACTTATCAATAGTCTAGCTGACTTTAAAATTCTCTACAGGACAGTAAAGATTCTGTCATTGAAATAACAGAACTGATAGTGTTTACTTTCACACTTAATCAGAGCATTGAATTACTCAGATTAATAATTTTATCCCTGTTTCTGAGATATAATTCTAATATTCCATACTTAACATTCTTTTGTATAATAATCAGTATCTGAAAATTATGTTCTCAAGGGTTTCATAATTAGGTTATTAATGTTCTTGGCTAAATCCTTAGATATGCGCATACACAATCCTGCAAGTGGAAATCGAACCCAGGACCTTTCAGTCTCGCTTGCGAACATTTAACTTCTAAATTAGTGAATCAAGATCCAATGGAATTAATTTTTAACTTCAATCAATCAATGAACTTCAGTGATCATCTTTCTTTTTCCTAGATGGGTAAATGTCTCATACTCTACATGCATTAGCTCCACTGGTCACGGCTTCTAACTGGAGCTCCAGGGAATTTCCTCTCGAAGCTAATCGATAATGATCACGTGCTAATTTTCACATAGGGGTTCATGGCTCCAATCAAATTCAATAGCCTCCATAAACCCTTACCGAAAATCACAATTTATATGTTATATATTTTACTTTTAAAATAGTCGTATTTTACAGTTTAATGGAATCTAGTTCAGTCTTTTTCATCTAGGACTGAGAATCATTGAAAATGTTTTATTCTGAAATTCACGAAACATAGTTTTTGACTTTCTTAAGTCAATAAAAATCCTTTTTGAAACTAAAATGTCTGTTTATCATTTTTAAGGATGTATATTTTCCAGTTGTTCATATTTATGATCAGCCACTGTTGGAATAAGTGTATTCTGAACAGATCTATCGACACTATCTGAGTGTTCGTTCGCACTGCTAGCAATAATCCGAAAATATATTTAAATCTCTAAGTACAGACAAATCTCAATACATCCACTGGAGACTAGTAAAAAAATAATCTTGAGTGTCATCAACGAGGCAATATAAAATACTGATATTGTGATTCTTTAATAATTAATCAACTTTTGGGACTAAGGACGTTGGAGGATAATGCGTTACTATCTGAAGCTTAAGGCACTGAAAACCGAAATGCTGTGAATTCAAGCCATATAAATGACATGCCTGTGTCAAATAATATTTATACTACCATGCAGAAGCAATACTAAGTAAATTTATTAAGAGACATTAAATTCTAGAAATAACTGACAGGAAAAGGTCAAATACATCCAACTGACAAATCCCAAATAGGACGAAACGTGCGTCCTGGATTCTACTGCCAGCCACCATCTATCTCTGTTTATAATGCTTGTGATTTAAGGCAATATCAAGGCGATCCACACAAGATGCATATATGTCAATCAGAGACTGATCGACAGCAATCCTAAACATCAATGGGGTGGTTCAAACAACCAATACAAAAATGAATCCAACTAATATTTATAGTTTATAATCATCGACTTATGGTGATTCCCACAGGTAAATTTTTAGATGATAATAATAACATTAAGGTTTAACTTAATTACTTACTCCTGTTACGCCTCGTCGAGAAGCATAGGCCGCTCACCAACGTTCTCCATCCAACTCTGTCATGGACAGTCCTTTCCGGTTGTCCCCAGTTGCTACTTATCATCCTCATATCCACTTCTGATTCCCACGCAATGTGTTCTTTGGTCTTCTTCTTTTCCGTTCCAAGTTAACTCTTGCTTTGTGTTGCAGTTTGATAGTTTCCTCAACATATGTCTTACCAACTTCCAGCTACGTTTTCTAATTTCCTCTTCAATTGGAAGTTGATTTCTTCTCTCCCATAGTAGGCCGTTGCTGATAGTATTTGACCAACAGACATTGAGGATTTTGTGTAGACAATTGTTTATAAATACTTGTCCATTTCTGATGATGGTTGTAGTAGTTTTCCAAGTTTCAGTTACGTGCAATACAACTGTCTTTACTTTCGTATTGAAGATTGTGTCTTAGATGTTAGTTGATAGTTGTTTACCAATCCTTGCATTTACGTCTGCATCAGATCCTCCTTGTTTGTTGATGCCGCTACCCAGATTTGTGAATGTTTTCACCTCTTATTAAGGTTAGTATTACTATCCTTTACAAGACTTGCTATATGGCTGGGTGACGGCCGGACAAACAATTTTGTTTTTTTGACATACAATTTCCTTTTCATTCATACATTAAAATAAATATATTTTTTATATTACTGACAATCTATCCAATGCTTAATTTACTTATAACGATCAAGTCAAACCCTGATAAATAATACCTACAAACTGAAATAAACAATATTTCTTCTGTAACATAAGCTTAATAAGCATTGATGATAAGAAGTACCTCAAAATGTAACAATTTGACCCTTATTAATTGAAGAATCATTTAGGCTACCTTGTTTTCTACAATCTTATGTACTTTAATTAGGTTTCACGCTAAAACAAACCGATAAAAACACATGATAAACATCAATAAGTAAATTTCTTCAAACCAAAACAATTAGGAAATAAATCAGACAAATCCCTGATTGTTTTCATTGCTTCGTTTGGAGAGAAAAATATGAAATTTTCAATCCCGTAACATTTGTTTATTGGAATTGAAATACGTTTAGTTGATTGGTAGAATACTTTCAAACTTTCAATATCACATGTTTCTGAGTAGAAAAATAATCTGTCTAATAATCATGCCATATCAGATCATTTGTTTTATACTATAACGAAACTAATATTCAGTTTGAAAATTCCTTTCATTTAATTATATGAACTAATGAATAATGAATTAGTTGAAAGCATGAGTCAATTGAAGCTAGACCACCATCGGAAACCCGGAAGCGCTGGACGACAGTTTCGTCCTATTGCGGGACTCCTCACCAGTGCGCATCCACGATTCCGTCTCGTGAGATTCGAAACCAGTACCTACCAGTCTCGCGCCAGAGCACTTAACCGATAGGCCACTGAGTTGGCCAGCATCCAATGGTGTTAGTATCGAATAGGTAGGTCCTGGGTTCGAATCTTGCGAGGCGAGGTCGTGGATGCGCACTACCGAGGAGTCCCACAATAGGACGGAACGGCCGTCCAGTGCTTCCAGGTTTTCTTTGGTGGTCTATCTTCAAATGACTCATGCTTTCAACTATGAAAATACTAAATCTCCACAAAACCCCTTCTGAATAATGCATTATTAATGTACTGGAATTTGATGCGATTGTAGGAATTTCATAGTTTAAATCGCGAATCGGTCATAGTTAAGGAGCAACTGAAAACTCAGAAGTATTCGACAGTCACTTTGTAGTGAACGAGTAGGGACAATTGAATGTGTTTGGATACAAAATTACAGAACATCATAGTAAAATCTGAGAACTATCAAGTAAATAATTCATTTGCAAAATGTCAATGAGTCGTCTTATACTTCATTGTTCTTTCGTTTCCACACCAACCATTCTTTGTTATCGTTCTCTTTTCTTTGATCTTCCTAACCTTCTGCCTCCAGGTATTTCACTTTCGATTGATGATACATACTACTTATATCTGTAAACATCAATAGCACACATCATAATTTAATCATAGTATGGAATTCCTGAGCAGCTTAAACCTACAACCTCCAATCCTCAGTCACTGATCTATACGACTAAATAAAAACCATTTTAATTGTTGAAAGTTTATACTTCAATTGAAAAAACTCCGTATATACTGAGTGAAACGTCTCATCAATTAATAATGTGTCAATGAAGAAATAACTCCTGAAAATGGTAATTCCTATATGATCTGTGACATTGGCTTTATCTTCCTAATTCCAGTAAATGTTTCTACATATATATATATATATATATATATATATATATATATATATATATATATATATATCACTTCTATTCACTTATCAGATTTTAGTAGTAAAATAGTAGATATTATTTTTTAATGGACAAGTGAAAAAGGGAAGCAATAAATATAACAAGAGACTGACCAGTTGCAGTCCTAAACATCAATGGGAACATTCAAACAAACAATACTAAGTGAATTTAAACTTCACCACATTGCACAAGTAAGTGGTTATCAGGACTCAGTAGTTGAGTGGATAACGCGATGGCGTTTGAAGCGAAAGGTACTGAGTTCAAGTCCCAGAGTTAACATCAACTCTGAGATGCAGGTACATCCATCTGATGAGTCCCACATAGGACGAAACGCGCGTCCTGGATTCCACTGCTAGCCACTATCCATCTTTGATAACAAGAAGATAGTTTACTTATGTTATGCTCTTTTCATCTGATTTTATTGTACTAATTTGGCATACACGCTTGAAATACTTCCCTTTATGTAATTAAATGAGTAGAATATTTGTGTTATGCAAATAGTCTGAATGGATTTATTTTTTCCATTTATCAAGTGGATAAAAGATAGATAACTGCATATCTAAAGCTGAACTTTTCCTCAGTTGTTATCAATGACAATCTGAAATTGTGAAGAACTTGTTAATCAGTAAATAAAGTGTTTTGGATACAATTAATCATTATTACAACTTGTTCCAAATTGAGTAAAAACGCTATGTAGTTTACTCTGTCTTCTTTCCACTATATTAATATCATTATTAATCTTGAGATATCAGCTCAATGTTTGTTTTAATATACTAACATTCATCCAAGTATAAATTACACCAACTTATGAAGAAGAAAAAAGAATCATATGTGCAACTATTGTAATAAAATAGAAGAAATACACTTATTGTTCCACAATGTTTAATTTTGATGAACTGTGGTGTGAGTTGCTTGCATCAACAGAAGTAGTATATGATGATGGTCAGGCAAAGAATGTATTTCACTAGAAGATCGATAAGGAAAGAACGGAAACGAAACGCAATTGGTATGAAAATGCATGTACAATAATAATCGGACACTATGGACTGATATTTGATGAAGGTACAGTGAAGATTCAGATAATTGATTGATAGTTTGTAAATTAACTATTTACTGTATAGTTGTCAGATTTTAGTGACATATTCTGTAATTTTCGTATCAAGTACATTCGATTGTCCCCAATCGTCTTCTTGTTCACTATAGAACAAATAATTTTATTGATTTTGTATAATAAAGATAACTGATAGTTTCATCATTTTGATGTAATCTGTTAAAATCATTATAAATCAAGAGTAACACCAATAGAGATTTTGATGATAAATATCATGTTGTTGAATGTGCGATTCGTAATATGACTAGCAACTAAAGCAACTAGTTCGTGAACTCACCCTTTATCATTTTGAACAAAGAAAACCTATTTCAAACATTCTTGTAATGCTAAACAAAGCTTTCGGGTAACTTGAATTTTATATTGGAATTATGAATCGATTAGTGTTAGATTATCAATAAAAACATGAGAGCACTGTATGACCATTTCCTTCTAGTATAGGTCTCCTTAGCAGTGCACGATAACGATACCACGTGCGCGAAACTTCAGTCGCGCGCGAGCGCCTAAACCCCTAAACCACTGAGCCGGCATCCAATAGTGTTACTATCTAAATTCCATCAGTACACGGATTTGTTTTTTCAACTGTAGCATATTTTTTTCTAGATCATTATAAGAGTTCCCATCTTTAAAAACAAATACTTCTAACTAAACATTAGTGAAAGTGAACCAGGTAGCTTTAGAAAATTTATCCTGGACACAATTTGAAGCTAAATATTGTAATTAAGATTAGAAACAAAGTTGGATGGTGATCAGTATGAAAATCTACGACGTGAGTTTCGTTCTATTTGGGGTTCGTTAGCCGGACGTACTTTCATTCCAGATTTGATATTCACTCTAAAACGCGAACCCGGTACCGTTCACCTCAAATGTCACCACGTTATTCACTTAGCTACTGAGTTCGGATACCCACTAGGTTGTGCAGTAAAGTGGATTTCAATTCGATTGTGTCGGTTGTTTGAATCTTCCCACCAGTGTTCAGGGCCGCAAATGATCAGTCTTTTCTGGTATATGTGTGTATGCATCAAATCTGAGATGTAGGCACATCCAACTGATGAGTCCAGAACAGGACAAAACGCGCTTTCACAAACATTTACACTTATATTACTTGTAACTGAAAGGCAATATAGATGCAATTCGCACAAAATGTATATATGCCAAAGCAGACTGATCGTTAGCAGTCCCAAACACCTATTTGAAATTTCAAACAACCACTACTATAAAGTTTATTTAACGATTAACAAATACCTTTATATTCTAAATTGCTAATTTTTTTTGTAGAAATTAAGGACAATATTATGTTTGCCATATTGTTTGAAAAGCCGAAATATATATTAATGTTATTATGATCTTTGTTCTAGTTGTCATACTACTAGTATAATTAAACAGTAATATTATATATGTTCCTTATTTGTATCGAAAAAGGACATTTATTTATTTATTTAAACATATAAACAATGGTACAAGAGGACACCAAATGCATATGTGCTATACAATAACAATGAGGCCAGCGGTCATCATCATTGATTTGTTGTGACGGCTGTTATACTGCCCGGGTGCCCAAACCGAAGCAGTGGTTTTCGTAAGAGGCCACACCCGGAGCCTTTAACCTAAAGGTCTAATCCATAAGGCAGTGGAGTAACGTGAGGAGATGCATTCCCATGGTAGTCGGTGACCAACAGTTGGTTCATACTCCATCTTTTCCTTCAAGATCCTTGAGCCCATGTACACCATTGGTTTGGAATCAGGATTTTCCAACTCCTCTAGGTGGATCCTCCGTGTTCACCAACCTGATTAAAGCGCCGGACATTCACTTTTCGTCCTCTGAATTTCGTAAACAACATTAATGCCACGAGAAGGCAGTGAGTAGGACGTCCCTGACAAGGGCTATATACGCGTGTCCATGTGAGAGTATTTCGAGAAGGATAGCGGACTCTCCTGACCCTCGGCCATACCAATTACAATCATTATACTTTCATTTTAATTCTTATAGATATATTATTCCAAGCACTCGATTAATGTTTATTTAAGAATTCAAGAAAATAATTTTACCTTACTTCCTACTTAATTTATAGTATATGTCTTACTTTGGAAAATGAAATATACAAACTGGTAATCAGCTTCAAATTTACGATACACTGGATTAATTTAATTAAAATAGGCAGGTATATAGTATTGTTTTTTCTTAATTTACGTTTAACATGTCAGTGATATTGGAATTGAAGTCGATTTTCAAGTCCTTTTTCTTGTATTTTGAGGTACAGTATTTCCTGATGAAAAGGTTTTCTTCTTTATTTAAGCACATTTATTGAAATTATTGTGAGGGATATCATTTATATTCACTCTAGTATCAGATATACATCTGAAAACCCCATCCTATTCGTAAATATATGATAAAATGTTACCTAAAGCAATATTGATCTAAATAGGTTTATTATATGATCACATTGATGCCTTTTATGTTTCTATTAAGGCAATTATCAGCCTAGTGTTTACCTTATACAATCAAAACTAACAGTTAATTAACATAAATATACGTATCTACCTTTGAACATATACTTAAAGTCATTCAGGAACTCATGAACATTCATTCTTTCCTAATTCAATAAAGTAGAAGCAAATAAGAAAAAAATTCATTAAAAGATGATTTCTATCCCAAACTAACGTCATTCCAAGAATTTTATATTTTTTTTCTGGAACTGAGAGTGATTAGACAAATAGTGAAAAATAAGAAACACTGAACAGCTGTTTTGTTCCGGTATGAGATTTTCACTCACTGGATATAGATTGCCTGACAAGTTACCAATCCAAGATTTGCATATTGGCCGCAAGCATTTAATCATCATATCATTGAGTCTACAATTAATAGTTTACATTCCTAACTCCAGTAAGTACGCGATAGTAAAGAATTATCTATACTAAGAAAACTGCGTAGTTCTTATCAATTTTTTAGCATAAAGTTATCTTTAAATAATCACTAAACTGATTTCCTTAGAAACAACATAATCACTAATAACCGTGTGTACGCTGATGACTGGTTACCGATGGACGTAATAAGTGTAACTATCAAAATCAACCTATTCAAAAATGAAACAACTTTTTATCTAAATCTTTCATATATCCTCCTAACTATTAACGGGGTTTCTTATTTTTTTTAAAAAACTCTTGTTTTAGTGATAACGTCTTCTGATATCATTGAATATCAAAAGCCTGTTTTTGAAAACCACCTGTTGATTATACGACGTTTTCCACTAGGATCATAAAAATAATTTACTTACAGGTTAAAGGTGAATGGGTTACTGTATACAGCAAATTGATTTGCTTAAGTCCCGCAATGGCTTGTTTTATCTTCAGTAATTAAATTCAGATTGAAGTATTTAAGATGTATGCGTGTATAAGTGTGACTTTCAGGAAGACAAATTGTGTAATTATCTACCGACAGGTTTATGAAAAAGCTACGCTGTTGGAAACATCACTTTTGTATTCTACAGGTTGTACAGGCTAATGAGTGTAAGCAGCACGAGACTTGGGCTAAGGGGTTTTTAACATGGTCGTTTTCAACTCCTTACATTAAGAGAATAAATTCTAGGAATGGTTCTAAGCTTAGCGCAAAAATCTTTTTTTGGTTGTCTACTTGGGATTACGACAACAAAATATTTTAATCTGAAAGGAAAATAATCCGCTGAATAGATTTGTTGAATTCATGTTTATTTAATGTTATCAAAAGGAAAGAATTCGATCCCCTAGCAGAACTGAAACTAAATGTAAAAACGTAATCATTATACAAAATGCTTTAGATGAAATGTCTCGGGTACATTTTAACCTTTTGTTACTTTGACTAATAACACAATTTCAGACACTTAATCGTTTAGCGCTAACCACTGGGCTTACAATGACATTAAATGGTGCGAGTTTGAGTCTGTTCATCAGTTGATTACATGATGGTAACTAATATCATGGAATGACCTTAGCTAGACAGATTGAGGATTCTTATACAACCGTCTTGTCATAGAATGAGACTTGTTAGAGGTCCCCGTTTACGACTCGCCAGGGGTTTGAACTCAAAAGAAGCCGACCCAATGGTCTTTAGATTGAATAATTCCTGGGAGATCTGGTGGTCACAAGATTGATCCTTATATGACCGTTAATGCGCATTCCCGAGAAGCTGCATGCTCGAAAAGAATACCAACCAATCCTTTCTGTTGTTTTCTTCAATTTTATTTCGTGATGTAAACTTTAAACAATAACATTATTGTTTGCTTTTTAAATATAATCAAATTTAATTAACTAGTTACCCACTGATTTTCATCGACGAACTAGGAAGTTTAGTAAAGATGGGTGGTGGCTAGCAGTGGAATCCAGAATGAGCGTTTCATCTTATTTGGAACTCGTCAGCTGGATGTCAGATAGACGTATCCATCTCTGCTTATAATCCTTGTGACTTCAGCTAATATCAAAGTAATCCGCACAGAATGCATATATGCCAATAAGAGACTGGTCAACTGCAGTCCTGAACATCAATGATAAGATTTAAACAAACAATACTAAGTGAGTTTAAACTTCACAACATTGCACAAGTAAGTGGTTATCAGGACTCAGTAGTTGAGTGGATAACGTGATGACGTTTGAAGAGAAAGGTACTAGGTTTGAGTCCTAGAGTTAACATCAACTCTGAGATGCATGTACACCCAGCTGACGAGTCCCAAATAGGACGAAACGCGCGTCAAACTGGATTCCACTGCTAGCCACTATCCATCTTTGCTTACATCTTGATTTTTTTTATTATAAAAGAATCGTTCAACCATATAGTGGATAGTCACTATCTTATTTACAGAAAAATGGTGACACATCAAGAAAAATTGTGTAGACCATAAATAGATAATTCTAAAAAAAATTTCCAGAAAACTTGAATTCAAGCCTAATTATCATTTAGACTTTGCTAGAGAATATATATCTGAAAAAATCCTAAATTTTTTTCAGATGAAGTAGTTGTTAAGTGAATTTTCTTGTTCAATATCTCAAGTTAGAATGAATGTAAAACTTAATAATTTATTCCCTTTAATTATACCCATTTTCTAAGTTTTGATTTATTTCTAATATCTGTTTGAGTATATCTATATGTGTATGTGAATTTCAGTAGTTATTTTTAAATCTTTATTTGATCTACAGTTTCAGTCAGTCATCTACAACGTCGGATCAGGCATATATATGAATCGGTTCAAGTTGGTCTACCTCATTAGCTCAAGAAAATGAACATCAAATTCATAGAAATAGTTACTTCAATGGTAATAATATATAAAAGAAAGAGTGTGTGTAAGGATCTAATACAGAAAGAAAGAATCAGTTCACAGGAAAGAAAAGCATAAAGTAATTTTAATCTCACGGTTTAAAGGAAGACAAAGAGTGTATACACTAACGCGACTATGATCGACTCTAAGCTATGTCACCCAGAGTATCCAACCATTGGTTACAATAGTCGCGTGGACCCCCATCAAGTAGTCTGCATCTACCAACATGGCTCAGACTAGAAATTAATGACTTTGTGGACTTATGCCACGTTTTGCTTTGGCTGCCCCTATCTTTCTTCCGTTCGTCCTCAACTTTTTTTTGAATTTATTAACATTGATTCACTGTTGTTTTTCTTTTCCTTTTTGATTTTCATTGACTATTTCACTTTTGTTTTCGTCTTTAAGGGCAAGAAAAAGAAAAAAAACGTTTAATGTTCAATGTTTACTGCTTTCAAAAAAAAAAACGTTTTGTAATAAACTTAAAAGAAGAATAGATAAAGAAAAGGGTGAAATTCCTAATGATTCACGTGAACTTTTATATTCATTAAAAAAGTGGAGAAAAGAAAATCAGGTGAGAGTAAAATGATTTCAATATCAACCATTGATTTATTCATGTTGCTATTAACGAGTATTACAATGAAGATAAATAGACTTCTTTTCATCAATCAACTAGTAATTCTGTCTTATGGAATTTAGTGTATTTTGTATTTGACATTTGACTTTTAAAGCTGACTATAATTATTTGAATTATATTGAATATTTATTTAAAATATCATTTATTTCAGAAGGAGTTTTGTGGAGATTTCAGTATTTTCATAGTTGAAAGCATGAGTCAATTGAAGCTAGACGACCATGGAAAACCTAGAAGCACTGGACGGCCGTTTCGTTCTATTATGGGACTCCTCAGCAGTGCGCATCCAGGACGAAGCGGTTGTCCAGTGCTTCCAGGTTTTCCATGGTCGTGTAGCATTAATTGACTCATGCTTTCATCTATGAAAATACTGAAATCTCCACAAAACCCCTTCTGATCTATAATCATATGTTCACTAGTGACTGACTTCAGGAGATATTTCCTGGAGTTCTAGTGAGAAGCAGTGACCAGTGGAGTTCAACCACGACTGCTGTAGAGATATCAACTCACTGAAGACAATTGGTGAACGGTTGCTCAAACTTCGTGGATTGGTTGAAGTTAGACATTAACACTGTTGGATGCCAGCTCAGTGGTCTAGTGGTTAAGTGCTCGTGCGCGAGACTGGTAGATACTGGGTTCGAATCTCGTGAGGTGGGATCGTGGATGCGGGATGCTGAGGAGTCCCATAGTAGGACGAAACGGCCGTCCAGTGTTTCGAAGTTTTCCATGGTGGTCTAGCTTCAATTGACTCATGATTTCAACTATGAAAATATCATTTATTTCACAGAACAGATAGATTGTGGATAGTGGTGAAATAGAAAATACGTATTTCGTTTCATTTAGGACTCTTCAGTCGGATACATCTGCCTTTTAGTGTTCAGGTTTGTATTAGTACTCGAATTGAGTAATTTAAAATGAAATCAATCATAGCACATGTTCATTTATATTTTACACCTTGATCTTTCCCTACAAAACAAACGTCTACACGAAAATCTCATAAAGTTTACTTTCGTACATGTTAATTTTCTACAAATACTCTTTAAGAATTATCAATTCGATCTTCTGTAGTATTGAAAAAACATGAATATTATGATGTTAGATATCGGTTTATATGGTTTATGTTAAGTGAGTCAGCAACTGAAGCATACAATCTTTTAGCCAATGATGTAGTCTGTAATATGTAAAAGAGAAAAGAAGTCACCATACGTCAAATTCTAGTATCAGTATCACAAATTAATTTAACATAGTGTTCTATGTAGTTAAATATAAACTATATAAGGGAAGAAAGAAAACACTTTATTGACGAAACAATCAAATAGTTTACGGTTAACCAGGTCGTCATCCGACTTTACTTATCTAGTGCTTTGCCTTATAATCAAAACATCTATTATTAGTATTAACTCACTACCCTGATAATAATTAAATTGTATTAAATAAAATAAATAAGACATGATATTACTATTAGGTTTATTGATGGAGTTTTAGTGTTGAAAAAGCTGTGATCACTTAATGCTAGAATTTCTGATGTATCATTTCAAACATTAATTTTAATTGAGCAAAAACTAGAATAACGAGTAATTTGTCTCTTACTAAAAAAGATTAATTTAAGTACCATAACTGACTAACTAGTTTGCTTCCATCGGTATGATATTATTCTATTGTAAATTAAAATACATGAAATAATTCAATTATCAATGAAAATATTCAGGTAAAATCGCAGTTTTAGCAATATATCGGTGGTAGGATGGTGGTTGGAGGTAGTCAATAGGAAACCCTGGACCTAGGTTTCATGCCACTTGGCACTCGTCAGTAAGGTGCACCTGTAATCTTGATGGAACTGATGCTCCCTGACCGATTCGATCCCATGTCACCCCAGCTTCACAGTCACTGATGTTGCCACTGAACTATCCGGGCCGCAACTGACCTCCTGTAGGACTGAGAAATATTTACAGTTGATTGATAATTGGGTGGTGATCAGTGTCAATGTCAAGTAGCACGAAACGTGGGTCCAGGGTTTCCTGTTGACTACCACCAATCACCATGTTATCTCAACATAGTGCACGCAATGTCGAGTCACCTAGACTAGTGGCCACATTGCACCAAGAAGGACCTGATATACATGATATAATATAAATAATATTTTAGTTTAGTCATGGCAATTGCGTATCAACTACTTCGGACTATTTATGTAAAATTAATTTTCCTATAAGAAACTTTTCTATATTATGCTTGTATGATTTTGTTAATTATAAATACACTAGTTGTGACTTATTGAATGTAAATGTAAGGATTATGTAGAATGAGTAGAAACTTATGCAACAGCATTAGTAAATTTTCCAAATTGTTTCCTTTCAATCATATATTTCAGATAACATACAATATTTCTGTATTTTTGTATTACAGCTATTTTAGCAAAGTTTTTATATCAATAAGGGTTGCGAAAGATCATGGATTTATTGAACTTAGATATTAACACAGTTGGATGATGGCTCACTGGTCTAGAGGTTAAGGGTTTTCGCGCGAGATAGAAGGTCCTGAATTTAAGTCTCGCATGCGGGATTGTGGTGTGCGCTGACGAGGTGTCGTATACTAGGACGAAATGGCCCTCCAGTAATTTCAGGTTTTTAATCGTGGTCTAACATTGACCCATTCATGATCTCGATTAAAATACAAATGTTTAGAAAATAACAATCTGCATAAGATCAGGTATTCGGAATAATTTAATAAAAAGAGTTGATCAATTCTCAAATTACTTTTATTGGGTTATCTAGTTCAACTAATTAGTGGTACTAATTTATAACCGTCTGACACATTACTGAATATAATACAACTCCAATACTATCATTCTTGATACCGTCAAAGTAAATAATCTATTTAGAACTAATGTTGCATAAAATTTTAGATCTTCAAATGAAGCCA
Organism: Schistosoma mansoni; assembly: GCF_000237925.1. Classification (NCBI taxonomy): domain Eukaryota; kingdom Metazoa; phylum Platyhelminthes; class Trematoda; order Strigeidida; family Schistosomatidae; genus Schistosoma; species Schistosoma mansoni. The sequence continues at coordinate 10,415,082 of NC_031496.1, forward strand.
TCCTGAAACAACCGGCAACGCGTTTCATTTTCTGCTGAATCATTCAGAAACTGAGCAATTTTATGTAAATCTCACAGATATACGGTACAACAATAGTTTATCTGCGTGTTGTTTTGGTCGGCTTATTCTTGCTCGATGTTTTTAGAGGGAAAAATGAAGAATGATAAAGAGATTAATGAGTGATTATGCTGTGTTTGTTGTCCGGACTCGTTTTTTTTCTTTGCTTTGAGATAGCCTCCGATCAATACATATCATCTTACAAACTGATGATAGATTTTTACTTATTACTCACGAACAACTTTACATCAGTAAGGATTCTTCTCTAGTTTTTTATAAAGATAGCTTTGTTCTCATAAAATCTTTCAGTTACTTAATGAACATCATTCTTTAAAGTTTGACATTGAATTTTCCCTAACTTATGCATGACAACAATTCTAAGACTATTTTCCCCGTTTAAAAATACATATATAAGTGAATTTTAAATATATTTCACTGTATGAAGTTCGGGATTTCGGGTACTCATTTGAATGTAACCAAAGTCAAGTAACTTAGATTTGAGCTTAGGGCATTTTTATCAGCTTAATCATTCAGAAAACAAATCTTTGTTCTTTCTTAACAAGGAAAAGCAGGAATTCATTCGTGGCCACAACGTTAAAGCTGTATATAATTGTATTATTCTTCCAACGGGCAATAAATTTCACAAATAAATGCATCCACATTGAGATAACCTGTTAAAATATAGTAATGAATTACAAGCAAACGTATTTAAAAATAATTCACTATTTTGTTGAGTTTAATATTCATAATTAACGGAAATATTAAAGTGGATAGTAGGCACTCAGTCTATCATAGACAGTACAAGTCAGTTTATACAAAAGTTTAGTACTTTAAACCCTAGTATTGTTTAGAGGACATTAACAAATGAAATATCTATTAAAATCTGGTTGGATTCCGCTTTGCACACTAAAATATTGGTGTAATATCGACTTACATCCGAAGGTACTATATAAAATCAAAGTACTTTGAGTGAACAATGGTAGTAGATCACTGATAATAATACAGAGCATCAAAACTGTACAAAACAAGGCTTATTTCTGAACCTTAGTGTCATACGTGAGTAATAGACCAAGAAAAGGTCTCTGATGCATTACTGTTATATGAATAGAAGAAACCGTTAAATAACATCAGTGCTTACTTACTTACTTATATTTCAAACCAAGCTAACGAATATCACGACATGTTTTTCTAGTGATGCTATTGTGGTGTGCGCCTCGTAAGTGGACAGATATAAGTAGTATATGAAAGCAATCTGAAGTAGAATGCTTACCGGGAGAAGATTGAAATAAAGGGACCAGGAAAGAAATTGTAAAGCAATCAGAATAACAACAGAATTGGAAAAATAATGGAGTGAGTAAAGGACAACGTAAAGAAGATATGCAAATGATGTATTTAATGTATGATTTTTATATTTTACAGAGACACTGTGTAAGTCCGCATAAAACAATAAATTGGTCTACTGTACCTGAGTTCTCGTTCACGACAGAATTCTTTAAAAAAAATTCTGGAGATAAATAAGTTACAACTGCCAGACTGAATTCAGTCTGATTACATAATAGTAAAACGATGTAAAACTAATAATAAATAGGAAATTAAATAGTTGGTACCTTAAGAATAATAATAATAATAAATGTAAAATATTCAACACAGTTCTTGTACAGAAAGTAATTTTCCGAAATTCAAATGTAGCGTGAACTTGTACGAATTTGTAAAACGGAAGTTAGTTCACTATTCACTTATCAAATATACGATAAACTGTTATAACTTGTGACTGCCTGGATGCCCCGTTAATATATGACGTAGCGATACCGCCATTTAGCGAACCAGTGAATCATCGATCGGACCAATGACGTGTAAAACCCCTACGAGCAGTCTAGAGTCCTTATAGGTCCTTGCTTCCCGCCTAGCCCTGTCTGTTAAGTCCAGAACACCAATAACAGCCTCTACAATATGAATCATTTATTTCAAACATACTGGGTTTATATACCAAACGAACTGACCACATCGTACCAATAAAATAGAAAATAACATTTGTACAAGATTTGGCCAAATGTGGCTGTGAATAAGGGAGATAGTAATTGAAACAGGGCATAACTCGAGAATGGTAAATCGTATAATAATAATCCATAGGTCAAAATAAAACTCATAATAAGAGGGACAAGAATATGAATAGTTTAGTTATTTAGCAGTTATACGATAAAAATATATACATAGTATTGGTTCATAAAATGGATCCTAAAAGTTACCATTCACTATTCTTATCCGGGACATAACATAAACCGAATAAAATAAAAGATTCAACATTAAAATTCAGTTGAAAATTTCAAAAGCTTTGAAAATTACCAATGTAAATAGAGTAAGCACTTAGAATTTGTAACTGTTTTTTAATTGTAAACACTCATTGACTATCGAAATTTACTGGTAAATTACTTAACTTAATGTTTAATTGTTACTCCCATTAACCTCCAATCATAAATAGTGTAGCTGTATTAAAAAGACACAAAAAGAACAAAGTAGGACGAATTACAGTACAAATTAGGAATAATTAAACTGTCAAATGGTATGCAAAGACGGATAGTGGCTAGCAGTGGAATACAGGATCCGCGTTTCGTCCTATTTGAGACTCGTCATCTGGATGCACTTGCATTTCAGAGTTGATGTTCACTCTGGCACTCGAACCCAGTACCTTTCGCTTCAAACGCCATCGCGTTACCCACTCAGCTATTGAGTCCTGATGGCCACTTGCTTGTGCAATGGGATGAAGTTTAAATTCACTTAGTATTACTTGTTTGCTTACAATGCTTGTGAAATAAGGCTATATCGAGGCAATACGCACAGTATGCACATATCCCAATTAGAGACTGACCAGTTGCAGTCCTAAACATCAATGGGAAGATTCAAACAAAGAATACTAAGTGAAGTCAAATGGTATGTTTTCCTTTATAAATGTCGTTCCTGCTGCCAGTGTGAATAGAACTACTAGCTACAAGAGAATGACGGATTTTTTTTCTATTAAAAGGGATATCTCATAGCCATTGTATGATCTAGGGATATTGGAAAAGTTATTTATGGTAAACTTCGGTTTTTTCATTCAAATAAGTTATGATCGAATCAATAAATCCATTATGTTTGTTCTTCGACCTCATGTAAGTAGGGGAAAATTTACGTTTTTTGGCGATTAACTTTTTGAAGTATCCAGTATTAAGTTTATTATCAGGAAATTGTTTCTTTTTTGATGTCAAGTTGCGAAAAACAATGGGAAGTCTTGAGATAAAAATGTGTCCAGTATTTAGATTGAATAAATTCCAATTTTATTTAATCACTTACCGATAACTAACATCTCTCACCATTATCCGAGGCACGTGCCTTGTTATTATTTATCTTTCCTTTGAATGATATATATGTGTTGAACAGAAATATAAAGGAAATATAAAGGGAATGATTTCAATGCTTAATTATGAGGTAAAGGTTATATGTCACGTACATTAGATGTTTACATTGTAGCGAAGCACGGCACTACAACACAAATCAATGAGAAACTATGTCTGCAAATGAGTGTAAATAGTTTCAAGTATATTTAAATGACTTATTTATCAAATATTTACCATTAGGAACTGATTAACTTTGTAAATCTGCTTCATTGATAATATTTTGTATACCTGAAGACTTTAGACTAAATTAAAAGAATTAATTCAATGAACTTTATGTTGTTAGTTTTTCTTCTACTTTAGTATCATTTTGAAATGAATGTTCATTTTAGAATTTCAATAGTTGAATTCATGAGTCAATCTAAGTTATAACATTATTAAGAATCTGGAAGCACGGAACGGCTATTTAGATCTAGTATTGAACTCCTCGGCAGTGTGCACCCACAATCCTGCAAACGAGACTCGAACCCTGGATCTTCGGTCTCATGCGCGAACCCTTAATCTTCAGACTACTGAGTCGTTATCTAACGGTTCTAATGTATAAATTCAATCAATCCACAACATTGAGTAACTATCTTCCATTTTCTTCAGTAGGTAACTGTCTAATATCTAGTCCAGCGCTTTCAGGTTTTCAATGGTGGTCTAACTCGAATAGCTGTATGGTTTCAATAAAACTCAACAATCTCCCCAACCCTTTACTGACAATTATGTAATGATGTTGAATCTACCTGGAAATATTTTCTCTATTCTGTTTCAAAATCTGATATCCTAAATCTTAATAAACTGATATTAAACCATTAGTCATATTGTAAATAAAATGATTGATCTGAAAGAAATATGACTTTCTTTTCGGATACTCAGATATTTGTTTCACCATTAGTTTTATATCTCCATTCATTTCTGTCAAAATTTACTGATAAAGCAAACTGAGATTACTGATACACCTTTGTTACTGAATGAGCTGATAAATTATCAGGTGACATCAACATAAAAAATCCATGAAGACAGTAAAGTTCATAATGATCAAGGCTAAAAAAGCCAGATAATGGATTAAATACGAAATAAGAATGTTTAAAGTGAACAAATATTTTGGCAGTATTGTTATCTAACTATATTTATGTGATTGATTTTGATTCTACACTATAATATTATTTGTCTTTTCAAAATACCAGTTGGTAATACTTGGTTTCATAGCTTAGTTCTTTGTACACTTACAATATATTATATCATGTCCTAAAATAGACGTATGTAGAAACGAAATGTCATATAGTATTCCAGTATCAGACTGTTGGCAGCTCTCCTTTTGAAATTAGTTGTTATTAACTTATTAGTTTCAAGGGACTAGCTTCAAACTGGATCTCCTGGAGTTCTAGTGAGAAGCCGAAGCCAGTAGAGCTCAATCGGTGTCAGGTGGACAAACTTATTTACCTTAGACAATGGATGAAGAGTTATGCAAGATCATGGATCGATTAAAGTTAGAAATTAACACCGTTGAATGATGGCCCACTGGTCTAGAGGTTAATGATTCACATATGAGACTGAAGGTTTTGGATCTGAGTCCTGCGTGCGGGATCGTGGATGCTCACTCCTGAAAAGTCGAATACTAGGACGGAATGGCCGTCCAGTGCTTCCAGGTTTACATTGTTGGTCTAGTTTAGATCGACTCGAGAATTCATCCGTTAAAAAAGGTAATCAAAAAATAAATTTATAATACATTTTTATCCTTAATTTTCAACTGATATTAATACAAAACACAGATAAAACGTGCTAACAACTATTTTTCACAGATCTTAATCACTTCAATAGCTCATTATTATCTAAGTATACTAACACTTCATTGAATCTGAAGACAACAATTAATCACATGTTGTTTCGGTAAATTTCAAATCACCAGTAAATCTACATAAAATGTTTTGATCAACAGATAAAACCTATGTTACTGGTGGCTACATAGACGTAGAATTCTTACATACTCAAAAGACCGATTTGAAAAACATATACTTTAAACTTATTCAATACTCCTAAACAGGACTCGTACATCATAGATTCAGGAATCTCAGTCTGACCAGGTGAAGTTAGGATACATTAGCGAGAAGCTCCATTTCAAAATGGTGGATTGTCACCCGTTTGATTACTTAGAGTGTTGTATCCCGAAGAGAATTGTGAATGGTAACTTTTGAGGACTATTTATGGACCAATGAAATATGTATTGTATAATTGTTAAGTAACTAACCTAATCGTATTCGTATTCCTCTTACCATCAGCTTTATTTTGACCTTTGAACTATTATTATACGATTCTTGAGTTATCATCAGTTTATTGATTACTATTCACAGCCACGTTGGCTAAATATTGTACAAATGTTATTTTCTATTTTATGGTACGATGTGGTCTGTTTGGTTGGTATATAAACTCAGTATGTTTGAGAATAATGATTCATTATTGCAGAGGCTGTTATTGGTGTTTTGGACTTAACAGACAGGGCTAGGCAGAAAGCAGGACCGAGTAGTACTCAACACTCCTTATACAGCCTTTGTGTATCATTGCTCCGATCGATAATTCGCTCTTCTCTCATTGGCGGGCATCAGCACGTTCATATAAAATAGGGCACACGTTATAACATAGAGTTTATTATGTATCCGAGTAATAATAAGCATAAAAAAATAAAGTTTATTTGTGATTTTCGACACTTCTTGTAAGTCTATTGATAAAAGCAGTTTTCAGTTCCAGTCATGATTCGGAACAAATCTAAAGAAATATATTTCATGGCAAATGGAAGTAAGAAGTTTACGAAAGCTCATTTCCAGGTTACGATTGGTCTAGTTTTCTTCAAGTGATTTACTACAGTGAGTGAAATGTGGAAACCTGTCCATTAGGGTAATTCACTCAGTTAAGAATTCGTTTTGGACATACTGTAAGAAGGTCTAAGAATTATTATATAATATCAAAAGCATGTTGGGTTCTACATCACTGAAATCAGTTGCAACCAACAAAGAAACTAAAGATCTATACAATTCACTTCTTGATGATAGCAAATATTTCAAGACAGTTTCATAAAACATACTTTGGGAAATAATGTTAGATAATAAAGCAAAGTCTCTTCTGAAAACTACTCCATGGTCATGATCATGATTTTTTCATTATAGTTTCTTGTCTTGTATTCTCAGTAGCTCCACTGGTAAAGTGCTATAAATGATATCTCAGAACAACTTTAAGGTAATAAAGACTAACATCATGGTATTACATTAGTTGATTAGAACACTCATTAAGATGATAATCGCTTACTTGGATCTTACAAATCTATGTTGCATATGAGTTGACGAGTTATCACACGTATTATTAACAGTGGCCTAAAACGTATATCGATCTGGTCCCAAGTTTTAAAGGGTCTCTAAAGCCCCCACTCTCTATGATCAGGAACGAAATTACTATATTTGGTTTTTATCATTGTAGGAACGAACGAAAGCAATATTTATTCTCTGTTGGAAATTAATTTAAACCCTTCTTGAATTGACCGAGTGATTTATAGAAGATATGGATTCTGTGTTTATCACGTGTTATATCAAGCGTCGATTATGTTCAAGGGTTTCATTTAATGATAGCAAATTATTTGGTAAACAGGCTATACACATATTTATGAAATTTGAAGTGAATTCTATTGCCTATGGTTTTATCATGTGACTTGGATGAAATAACTAATTACCACTGATTCTTGGGAAGGAAATGTACTATAGTTACGCTACCTTCTTCTCATCTCTTGATTACTGTTTGATTGACAGAAATTTGTCATAGAAAAAAATCATTCAATTAAAAATATTATATGTGTTTGGTTAGGAAGGAAGGAAGAAAGCACAGAGAAACTTCGTATTTGTTTAATAACCAGATAAGTCAGAGGACGTTTAATCGATTGTTTTAAACAGACACAAAGCAAAAGATGATGATGATGATGATGATGATGATGATGATAGGATAAACTACTTGAATCACCTCGGCTATCAGTTGCATAAACGTGGTGAAATGAAAAAATGTTGCGAAAGAAGATAGGACGGAAAGAAATGATAATGATATTTGTGTCGATGGTGATCCAAGCCTAAGATTTATATCAATTAGCAATTGAACTTAGAATGTGTTTGAGAAAATCAAGGCTTTCATTAACAATAATCATATATATATATGGAGAGACAGAGAGCTTGAAACACGGTTAGTTTCACTTAGATTTCCACAATAATATTGATGTCTTATAAAACTAAATATACAGGAAGTGAAAATATAAACTGATAGGGTTAAGTGATTATAGTGCAAATTACGAATTGACTTGAGTTCCGAATTCGGATGGTTATATCTTAACCCAATTATTTAAATATGTGATGATACTATGACACCTATATGTTGTGGGCTTTAGGTCATGTAAAACCGCTAATGCACAGTACTGAGAAATCCCAAATTAAGACAAATAATTTACCAATTGCTCAACGGATTTACATAATATTCCAAATGTTATCAGTTTGTGATCGAGCTAACTTCAAAATTCTGTATATATATGCACAGCTTAGTGAACAAAATATCATTCCGAGGAATATAATCTACCCATTATCCAATCAATACTAATTAAGTTTAGGTATACAGATAATTTGACAAGCTTTTCGCACGCATTCCCTTATGTGTTTACCATAAGTAACGTATTTACGATTTTATTGCCTAGAATAAATCCGATTAAGTCTAATCTGTAGAGAAATTAAACTTAAGAGGTTATTTTATTCATAATCAATAATTGCGTTTATTTAGTAAGAATTACAACAAAACCTTTAAGTTTCATTTTAGATTTAAATGGTGTTCTAAACTTCTGTTAAATATCTGAAACTCTTGACGGTTGTCAGGTCAAGGGTTGATTAAATACAGTTAATAATGTAAATGTTATTTATGAAGTGTAAATTGCTAAAAATTGATCAATTAGTAGTAATCCATAACTTCAGAAGGGGTTTTGTGGAGATTTAGTATTTTCATAGTTGAAAGCGTGAGTCAGTTGAAGCTACAGTAACATGGAAAACCTGGAAGTTCGACATTAACACCGTTGGATGTCGGCTCAGTGGTCTATCGATTAAGTGCTCCGGCGCGAAGCCGGTAGGTCCTGGGTTCGAATCTCGCGAGTGCGGGATCGTGGATGAGCACTGGTGAAGGGTCCCATGATAGGACGAAACGGCCGTCCAGTGCTTCCAGGTTTTCCATGGTAGTGTAGCTTCAATTGACTCACGCTTTCAACTATGAAAATCCATAACTCGTTAGTTCTTCAAACCGATTCAATTCATGATATTGGCTACAAATAGGTGATATTGCGTTGCAGTTATTTCGGCCATAAAAACGATCGTGACTTTCCAAATGACTTTGGCTGTAACACTCCATTATACTGGTGGAATTCCAGTGTTAAGAATCCTGATAAGTCTTGTTGACAAATACAATCTTTCAAGAAAATAAAATCCAGGGTAATCTGATTGATTACAATCATATGAAATCTAATATGCCGATGAACGCAATCCGATATTCATTGAATTATAATCAGACAACAATCTCCACAACACTCTACTGATAATTATCATGTGCTCACTAGTGACTAGCTTCGAGAGCTAATTCTCAGATTTCTAGTGAAAAGCCATGACCAGTGGAACTAATCCTTATCGAGTGTGAGGCAGTTACCCACCGAAGACAATAAGAGATGGTCACGCAATATCGTGGATTTATTGAAGTTAGAAATTAACACCATTGGATCCCGACTCAGTGGTCCAGAGATTAAACATTCGCAAGAGAGACTGAAGGTCCTGGGTTCGATTTACACATGTGGGACTGTATATGTGCACAGCTGAGGCGTCCCACACTAGGGCGAAATGGGCATCCAGTGGCACCAGGTTTTCAATGGTGGTCTATAATTGATCGATTCATGAATTGAATCAAAACTAATGTTGGAATTTCCAGATGTATTGGATTACGATTGATCTTCAAGTAATTTCATTTATCCAGTTTATTTCCAATCCTTCTGTTCCTTTAAATAGCGAGTAACTTAACCAACATATTATTAAATGGCGTCATTTCAGTAAATCATACCTACTTTCGTTTTATTCTATTTTTGTTTACATGCTCAGAAAACTTTAACAACTTGTACAAGTGATTATTACAATAACAAAAGAGTAAACAAATAAATATGTATACAAATTAAGCAAATGCATGTAAAGATACAGTTTAGTATAACACTCTAGTATATGTTAATCTACTGTTTCTAAGCGGAAATGTACACTTTGCACAAGTAATTGAACACTCTTCAATTATGCAATTAAAATTAATTTATTCATTCATCAAAATTCATTATTTATTCATTTTTAATTCAATCTGTTTAAAACAGGTTTTTGATAAAATAATTTCCGTGAATTTGTACCTCATCCACTTTACAATGTTCAATATGTGTGCAATATCTAGCATTGTTCCATTCATTTATTTAGTAAATACTGCACTTACGAACATAGTTTTCACCGGGATTTTATTTCAGGACCTAAATTTCAATTCATTTAATTTTATCATCTGACAAGTTGGGGTGGGCTACAGTGTCATATTCAAGGAAGGGACACATTGAAATGAAGTCCGTTGTAAAAATTTATGCTCTTATTTCTAGCACATCCGCTAAAAGGAAATAAGTTTGGAAATACTAGATATTGAACGTTCATGAAAGAAGGATGGTTATTCGTACAAGTAATTTTGGTTTTAAAAGCACCTCAAGTTAATTGTTAGTAAGGCAAAAGTTTCAACTAAAAAGTTGTTCTCATTTAAAGGAAGAATATAATCAAGTGTATACAATTAAAACGAAATCTGACTTATTCTAGTGTACGAATAGTCCAATATCCCCACAGATTTTATTTTTCTAATGTTACTTTATGATGAAAATCATTGTAAATTGAGTATTTTCCACAGTGGTCTAGCTTCAATTGACTCATGATCTCAACTATTGACATTACTATAATATCCACAAAAAACCCCTTCTGATTTTAATCAACATATGCTCACTAGTGACTGGCTTCAAGAGGTATTTCCCGGAGTTCTAGTGAGAAGCAGTAGCCAGTGGAGTTCAACCACGTCTCTTATGAGATAGTAACTCTTTGAAGATAATGATGGGTGTGTCGCTCAATTTCGTGGATCGGTTAAAGTTAGACATTAACACCGTTGGATCCCGGCTCAGTGATCTAGAGATTAAGCGCTCGCGTGAGACTGATAGGTCCCGGGTTCCAATCTCGTGAGGTAGGATCGTGGATTCGCACTGCTGAGGAGTCCTACAATAGGACAAAACGGCCGTCCAGTGCCTCCAAGTTTTCCTTGGTGGTTTAGCTTCAATTGACCCATGATCTCAACTATGAAAATATTGAAATCTCCACAAGAACGCTTTCTGATAATAACTTGGTTAGTATATTTCCAATGTACTATAAATTCACTTCAGTTCTAGAGAGGAATCTCAAATATTGCGTAAAATGATTTTTTATGTACATGAGACTAACTTTGTAATAATTCCATGTTCAACTTTTAAATCCTTTCATCTAAGACTGTTGCTGGAAGTACCACTATCTCAGTTCCTATTCAGTCAATTTAAGATTGAATCAATTGTTCTGAATTCAGTTCTAAATAACTTGTTTTATACAAACAATGAGACGGAGAAGCTTTGGAGGATGTAAAAAACTTTACATATCTGGGCAGCATCATTGATGAACACGATCGATCTGATACAGATGTGAAGGTGCGAATCGGCAAAGCAAGAGCAGCATATACACAATCGAAGAACATCTGGAAGTCAACTCAACAATTGTCAACAAACACCAAAAACAGAATTTTCAATACAAATGTCAAGACAGTTCTAATGTATGAGGCGGAAACCTGGAGAACTAAGAAAGCCATCATCCACAAGATACAGGTGTTTATTAACAGTTTTTTACGCAATATACTTCGGATCCGATAGCCAGACACTATCAGCAACAACTTATTCTGGGAGAGAACAAACCAGATTTCAGAGGAGGAAGAAATCAGGAAGAAGTTCTGGAAGTGGATAGGATACACATTGAGGAAAGCACCCGACTGCGTCACAGAGCAAGCCCCCACATGGAATCCTGAAGGCCAAAGGAAAACAGGGAGACCAAAGAACACATTACACCGAGAAATGGAAACAGACATGAGAAGAATGAACAAAAGTTGGATAAAACTAGAAAGGAATGCCCAGGATAGATTGAGTTGGAGAATGCTGGTCGGTGGCCTATGCTCCATTGGAGGTAACAGGAGTAAGTAAGTAAACAATGAACTTCTGTCTGATCTGAAAGTTAGTGATGTTAAGTTGGTGTCTAAGTCAGTAGTAAATAGAAGAAGGTATGACCCTATAACACAACAGCTGTATGGGGATCGCGTTCATCAATAAGCCACAGTTAAATTTATGTTAATTACCTTCTAGTGATTTAAACTTCAGTTTAAGATTTTGGTATTTTTAAAAAAATGAAATTAACTATTGAATTGGTGCATTAATGAATTACAGATTTACAATAAATCAGCTTTTTTTGAACTAGCAAATTATGGTTTCAATTAGCCACAAGACAGGGAAATCAAAACTAGATATTACTTTTCCAATAGTTAAGTATATTATTGTTAAAATAACAAACTTTTGTTTAACCGGATGACATTCCTATTGAATGTACAATTCATAACCATTAATATTCATCAAAATGACGTATAAATACGTTTTGGGGTATACTTGTATACTCAAATCAATAGTGCATAGCCTATGACTCATTTCAATGTGAATAGAATAAATATTGTAATGAAATATAGTCCAGAGCTATCAATCATTAAAATTAGTATTATCTATATTTATTGGGTAAATATAGTGTGTCAGTCTACAACATAATAGGGAGTTTAATATTACCTTTTTTAAGGAAATGATTCATTTGCTCTTTTTAAAATTACAGATATCAAATGAGCTCTTTTTTATCAATTAATTATATACCAGTGAAAGAAATTAATGGAAGGACTTATACCTCACTGAAACACTGGTTTCAATTGACTACTCTTCAGGTAGAATTATCACTTCATCTATGGAGAAAGCAACAATCTTAAATTTCATGAAGAAACATGTTATTATTGAAATAAAAATAAGAGTTGAATTTCTAACGTTCCCCAGTTTATTATTTGTCTTTTTAATTGTACTATATCAGAGAAAGTATGTACTTTCTCCATAGTCGTTTGCATAAATACCAACTAGCCATCAAACGCTTATATCAATGCACAGGGGTAATTGTGGACACTCGTTCGACTAAAAAAGCATCGAGATATCAGGTAGTGGTAGTACAAAAAACACTAGGGAATGTTTAAGAGCTTGGGATTCAGAATAATCAATAATCAATAAATATTGAAATCCACCCAATTTATCAAGTAATAAGGTCAAGAAAAAATATAAGAACACGAATTAGGTCAAAGGGAGCAACTATCAAAACATATGGACAATGGAAGACCAGAGGTTAGCAATAATCATTAAAGATTAGAGCTGACAGAACAAACTGTTAGTCATATTATAGACAATTACTAATACCTTAATTCTACATGACGTTTTTGTTGATTATGTTGCTCGGAAAATCAAGGAAAGCAATGAGAATAAACCATTCCACTCAGAGAACGAAACTCCACGAAAAAAGACTTCAAATTTAATAACATACTAACCATTTTGTTAAGTTAACTAAGTACAGAATTTTTTTCACTGTATTCTAGGGAGTAACTTCAGTAAATTCGGTTTGGGAGTTCATTAGACAAATTGAGTCGTTAATAAATGGATGTATTATAAATCCTTAGAGTAACATACTAGCTTATAATTGATAGATCGACTGAATAGCTAGCAATAAAAACCAATGCTTTTTTCAAATTTTTCATCAAGATTCACCGTTCATCTTGGATCTATTTTGATGTTGTGTTATAGACTTTCAACTGTTATTCGAAAGATCATTATATAAAGTAAGTTCCTAGATGGTTACACCGAAAGATGCTCTTCGTTATATAACCAGTTTTTAGTTTTATTTACTAATGTGGAATTTCATTGAATAATTAATAAAAGATTAAACCAAAGATTTTATAGTACAAAACCAATGCCACCCCAAATTTTATATAATTGAGATCATAAGTCAATTGAAGCTAGACCACCATGGAAAACCTGGAAGCACTGGAGGGCCATT
>NC_031496.1:10429001-10500547 GCF_000237925.1 Schistosoma mansoni
AATTTTCAGATAATCATTTAGTGCAGGGAAAAATAACAATGTGAAAAAATTTAATCAAGCTGGGTGAAGATAAGCATATCACACATACCAGTGTTCATATGACAATTCAATATGAAACATTGGGGGACAGATCATATCCAGGAGTGTTCTTCAGGACGAAATGGCCGTCCAATGTTTCCAGGTTTTCCATGGTGGTCTAGCTTCAATTGACTCATGATCTCAACTATATAAAATTACTAAAATCTCCACGAAACCCCCTTCCATTTCAATGTTTTTGATTTTGGAAGAAAAGGTGAATAGATTCAAATCTATTCAAAAAGAAGTAAATTGAACTTCAGTGAACGAACACTTAGGTGGGGAAGTGCAATTTATTATTTAATACAAAACTACAGAATAACTTAGTAAAATATGAGAAACATACATTAAATACTTCATTTGCAAACCTTCCATCAATTGTCCTTTACATTCTATATAGTTCTTTCAATTCACAATTCCTTTCTATTTCCCTACTTGTTTTCTTTAATTCAATTTTCTTATCCTTCCGCTGCCAGTCATTCAACTTTTGGTTGGTTTACATACTACTTATGTTTGTCGACATGTGTAGTATACAACATAGGACTACTTATAATTATGAAAAAAAAATATTTAACAGACTTGATCAATGAAGAAATTATAAAGTGTATTTCGTAAGTATTTACTTTTTTCGTTTTCAAGTAGATTTTTCACTTAGATTTTCACTAAAAATATATGATAACAAAGAACTCTTTTACTCCATTTTTAACCAATATTATTAGTATAAAGAATTGGAAGAAAAAATGTAATTTCAATTTTAAAGAAAAACTGATGATGAAGTTCAGGATTTATCATTTCTTCTGTATACTTACTTACTTAAGACTGTTACCCCTCGTGGAGGAGCATAGGCCACCCACCAGTTCTGATTAGCGTCTTCTCAGCCATTTAGTTTTCTACGGGATAAGATCGCTAACCCCATGCACAACCCTCCTCCTTTGTGTGGGCTTGGGACGGGCAGTAACTCTATAAGAGCTACAGGCGGAGTTATTTCTTCTGTATGGTACTTATAAATTATATATAATTGATGTACACTAATCGAGTAGTGATAAACAAACACAGTTATAGTGTAGTGAACGAGAGGTCAGCTGTAGATAACCAATTTATTGTTTAATGCAAAATTACAGTATCTTTGTAGATTATGAAAACCATACATTAAATGCTTCATTTACTCATCTTCCATCAGTTGTCCTTTACATTCTAGCATGGTTCTTCCAATTCACAATTCCTATCTATTTCCCTTTCTGTTTCTTTCAGTTCGATCTTATCAACCTTCTTTTGATAGACATTTCACTTCTGACTGGTGTTACATACTACTTATATCTGTTGACATAAATAGCATATACCACAATATCACATGAGTGTTCTATTTTATGTTGATCTATTCTTTGCAGGTCATAAGAATTTTTCAATGATTTTTCACTTATGATATTTAAAAAAAAGCAATGGGTCATAATGCAAGATCACTAATAGTTAACGGTTTAATACTTTCCTTATAATGGTATCATTTTACAAAATTAGTTGTTTAAAGATCCTGATCATAATGAAAGACTCATACATATGAATGAAGAATATGCTTTCCAATAAATTCTCTTCAGGTTCCACAATTATATATATCCAAATTAATAATCCGAAAAAAATGGCCGGGGTAAAGGCGAAGTGTATCGTTTAAAGTAAGAGCATGTGAATTTAGGATTGTTAAACAAAATAGAATAGGTCCTGAGTTCGAATCTCGCGAGGTGGGATCGTGGATGCGCACTGCTAAGGAGTCCCTTAATAGGACGAAACGGCCGTCCAGTGCTTCCAGGTTTTCCTTGTTGGTCTAGCTTCAATTGACTCATGATCTCAACCATATAAAATAGAATAAAATTGTTAATATTGATATGACTCATATGGAATGTTAATTTCAATCAGCTTATATGGTAAGTGAAATTCTAGGATCCATGATCTGAATCATTAAGGCTCAGATAGGGGGAGAGAAGTAATAGTGCAATTACAAATTCGATCAAATGTCTAGTGGAAGACTATGATGTAAAAAAAAATTATTAGTGGGATGAGTGGGAAGTAAATGAATCATGTTTTGGGAAGATCAATAATGATGTTAAACTGATAATAATAATAATAATAATAATAATAATAATAATACCAAGATATGTTAATAAAGATAACAGAGTGGATTATATTTTACGATAAGGATAGGAATTTGTGGAGATTGTAGTAACTTTAATAGTTGATTTCATGAGTCGATCTAAGTTAGGCCAATATTGAAAAGTTCGAAGAATTGGACGGTCGTTTTGTTCTAGTATGGGACTCATCAGCAATGAGCATCCGCGATCCCGTATGTGGGGCTCGAACCCAGGACCTATGATTTCGCGCGTGAAGTCCTAACCTCTAGACCAGTTAACCATCATCCAATGGTGTTAATGTCTAACTTCAATCGATCCATGATCTTGAGCAACTATTCACCCATTGTCTGAGGTAAATACCTGCCTCCTCCCGACGCGGACTCGACTCCACTGGTCACGGCTTTTTACAGATTTTCCAAAAAATATATTTAACAAGCGTGACAAATAATTACTCATAGTTACGAACTTTTAACCAAAATTAATACTTTTCAGTATGGATTTACAAGTGTCGGAGTATAAAGTAAAACATTTCTGATACGAGTACCAAAGAAGGAGTTATAAAGTAGGTGTCACTTACTTGTGGAATAGACAGCTGTATGACACACTACGAGTATGGGATATGATGCTGAAAAATTTGTGGTTGGTTAGGAAAAGAAATGTGTGGAGTGATGCTAGCAATCTACCAAATATACCTGAATTTTCAGTTTATTTGTAAGCGTTTTTGAGCATTCTGATTTCTGATCGTTGAAATACAGCTTTATTGATATTACTACTTCCTAATCAATTAAAAGATGGCTTACCGTTAAACTTTCGCAAACTTGTAAAATAAATGGACGTAATCGAGTCTAACTGGTTAACCGGATAGTTCATTGACTTCATTCTCACCTTTGTCAAATTAATAGTATTATTCCAAAGGTTATGTAAGGAAGTGCTGTTTTCCGACAACATGACCTTGCTTTAAAACATCCACTTGAAAGCAGCCTTTCATTTCTTGTCAGATAACATTCTTGTTATAAATCTTTTTTTAACCTTAGAAGGAACCAAGTTATGACTATAAATTATTTAAAAACAGCCTATAACCTTTCATCTGAATGGATAAGGATTAATATATTTGACTATTGATTTCCCTATAGACTTCAATAGTGGAATAGTATTTGATGTAATTTTTTTTATATGGTCTCATAGTAAATGTCACAAAATCATCTTGAAAGAACTTACGTAGGGTTTCATAACCACTTGGTTGAGAACACGAGTGGGGACAATCGAATGTATTTGACACGAAAATTACAGAATATCTTACTAAAATCTGACAACTATACAATAAACAGTTAATTTGCAAACTATCAATAACTTGTCTCATTCTTAACCATTCCTTCTGCAAATATCAGTTCATAGTCTCCAATTATTATTTTAAATGCATTTTCATACCGATTGCGTTTCGTTTCCGTCCCTTCCTTATCGATCTTCTAGTGAAATACATTCAATGCCCGACCATCATTATATACTACCTATGTGGATATAAGTAGCCAACACTACAGATAGTTCCCATCTGTTCATCTCTTCATAGTTTAAAAATTATAGAAATTATACATCTATAGAAAACCAGTTTGGTGTTAAAATAAATGACTGCCAATTTCGCTGACCATCTAACTATAGAAATCATCAATAGTTACATGAACTAATCATGCCCAATACATGTATCTACGTCTTCAATCTTGGAGTTTACACGTTGTAATTTTAATACAAATTACAATAAAATAATTTATGAAGTAATAATGTGCCAAAGAAATTCTAGTTACATATCAAAAAATCTTTATTAGATTGTAAAATATGTGTCTAACAGTGATTTAGATAGATAATTCGGTTACATATTTACAATGTATGAATAGACAATTGTGTTAACCTGTGAAATAGTATAGTTTTAGTATTTGTATCCGTTTCACTGTCTCTGGGT
Organism: Schistosoma mansoni; assembly: GCF_000237925.1. Classification (NCBI taxonomy): domain Eukaryota; kingdom Metazoa; phylum Platyhelminthes; class Trematoda; order Strigeidida; family Schistosomatidae; genus Schistosoma; species Schistosoma mansoni. Next base: position 10,433,151 of record NC_031496.1, read on the forward strand.
ATATGAAACATTTAATAGTTTATTTCAGTAAAGAATTTAAAATAAAATATTAAAATTATGTAAAGGAATAGTAACATGTTAATACAACATAAGTTCGATCGTTCAATATTCGAACTATATTCATGATACTATACAAGATTGAGATACAAGGATAGCGTTGATATGTTTATCCAATTTGATACTAGTAAATAACCATATATATATATATTTTTAAATAATAAATATACTTTTTTATATAATTAAAATCATGAGTTAATTGAAGCTAGACCACCAAGGAAAAGCAAAATCACTGCTGTGGAGTCCCACAATGGGACGAAACGGCCATCCAGTGCATCCAGGTTTTCCATGGTGGTCTAGCTTCAATTGACTCATGACTTCAACTATATAAAATTACTAAAATCTTCACGAAAACCCCCTTCTGAAAAAATATTTTTTGTTATATTTCAATGAGTATTTCTGACGTTTCCTGACTCAATTAACTCTTTATCTAATGCTCAATTTATTTGGAACTATCAAATCTAACCTTGGCATTGGTACCTATAAATTTATATATATATATATATATATATATATCGATTTGAAAAAACGGTATTTATTTATTAAGATTATTAATACTCGATAAGTGTTTTCTGTAAATCAGAATATCTTAATGCTAATCTGTTTGAAAATACTGTGATTTTTGATAGAAGAGAACAAATAGTTTAGTGTTACTATAATCATTATTAACAACAGAGTGAATAAATTCACATTGAAAGCAAATAGTCTCTTCGATAATTTTGGATAGTGTAATAAGAAGGCAGATGTGAGGGCGCGGATCAGCAAAGCAAGAGCGGCATACTTACACCTGAAGAACACCTGCAAGTCAACTCAACAACTGTCAATCAACACCAAGAACAGAATTTTCAATACAAATGTCAAGACAGTTCTACTGTATGAGGCGGAAACCTGAAGAAATACGAAAGCCATCATCCACAAGATGCATGTGTTTATTAACAGTTGTCCACGCAAAATACTTCGGATCCGATGGCCAGACACTATCGGCAACAACCTACTGTGGGAGAGGACAAACCAGATTACAGTGGAGGAAGAAATCAGGAAGAAGCGCTGGAAGTGGATGGGACACACATTGAGGAAAGCACTCGACTGCGTCACAGAGCAAGCCCCCACATGGAATCCTGAAGGCCAAAGGAAAACAGGGAGACCAAAGAACACATTACACCGAGAAATGGAAACAGACATGAGAAGAATGAACAAGAATTGGACAGAACTACAAAGGAAGGGCCAGGACAGAGTGGGTTGGAGAACGCTGGTCGGCGTCTGAAGCTCGATTGTGGGTAACCGGCGTAAGTAAGTAAGGAAGAAAGTAATAAGGAAACGAAAATTATCAGAACTATGTTTTATATTAACGCAATAAATTTCGAACAATCTGGTCACATATATACTTGTTAAGAACATTTATATATATTAAAAATAAAACGGTAAACTAGACTAGAAATGGATGGTAAGAGGAAACAACGATAATAAGAGAAATAATATAAAAAGTAATATAAAACTAATCACTCTGGATAATAAACTGATATTATCAGGGTAGGTTTAGGGTGAAAACAAACTATGGCAAGACTATAATTTATGGACGAGTCAATTAGGAGCGTTTGAGGGATTTCAAGGTCATAGTGCCAATTTCGGTACCTGATGCTCATGTACATTCGGTCCACAGAGGATTTTAGAGAAGACTTGACAATTAAGTGGCTTCAACAAATTAGACTACTAGGAAGTTCCTTTATTGTGATTGTGGTAATTAGGTGACTTGTAGACCTTGTGTGGACTACCGTGATGTTGCCCTTCGATGTAATATATGTTGAAGGAAGACGTTTGCCAGAATGGAAACCTTTTTCGCACGATCCAGATTGCGATGAAAGCATATTATAAAAATTGCCGCGAACTGTATGATAAAAACACCAGTAACATTGGCTGCAATATTCACAGATGTTACTGAAGCTTCGGCTGTTCAGTAGTATGAGTATTGTAGGGACATATCCGTAATAAGAATGATAAACTTACACAACCGGAGTACAAACAAACAATAATGTAGCTATGTGGTCGATGCTGAGTGGGTTTTTATCACCTTATCATGGATCCAGAGACCAACTATTATGGAGTCATATGGATGAGTTCCTCTACCTTATGCATTACGATTTTAAAACCTTTGAACCTTTTTCTAACCTTGACAAGTTTTTGAAGCATATAAAATCAGTGTATCCACTTTAATTCTTTGGTTTTGTATATTTTTACTCTATGCTGGCTTTTTACTGATTGGCTAATATTTCCCAAGGTCATTTAAGATTCGTTCAAAGGTCGTTCATAAATTATAATCTCCTCTAAACTGTTTTCGATTGCCAAGAATTACTGAATATTATAAACTTATTATAACTATTGAAACAGTTTCTAAATATGATGAGTTTTATATATTTTAATACATAAAAATGAATGCTATCAGTTAATTGATACATTTAGTGTGTGTGTTTCTTTCTGGAAGAGTCAGTCATTATTATTATTTCCTCTTTCTCATACACTTAATATAGCACAAACTGAAACTATGACTAATGGAAAGTGATTAAATTATAAATATGAAGACAGACTTAGTTATGAACAAACATTAATTGAGGAATCCATGGAAAATAAACTACTGTTTAGTTGTTTGTGGAACATGAGACTTCAAGATCACTAAATTAATATCCATGGCTCCAAACTTCCTTAAACCATTTAGACTAATCTTCATCACTTTAGTGTCTGAAAGTATAGATATTAGACTACAAAAGCATGGGAGTATCTCATACTGTACAAGATTATGAAATATGAATAATACTTACGTAAACCTTGAGAATTCATTTCTTTCGTCTAAACGGTTGGTTTTGTTATTTAAAAATAATGTTTATCATGTAAACATGTATGTACAAAAAGAAATGAAACCTTTATCCTTTTATTAATGATGCTACAACATGGGATTTTTTCTCGCTCATTGTTGAAGTTTTAATTTCGATAAACAATTCCATATAAATGTTGAATAGTGAATAAAAGAAAACTTATGATGAATGATACAATTACCGAATTTTCACTACTTAACTGAATACTACAAAATACACAAATTGATTTATACATATGGTGAATGTGAGAATTAGTGTCAATTTAGTTAGTTAGTTTTAGTTTTATACAAATGAATAAATCATATAAGTTTCAAAAATTACTTACTTACTTACTTAAGCCTGTTACCCCTCGTGGAGGAGCATAGACCGCCCACCAGTTCTGGTTAGCGTTTTCTCAGCGAGTTAGTTTTCTACGGGATGGAATCGCTAACCCCATGCACAACCCTTCTCCTTAACCCGGGCTTGGGACGGGTAGTAACTCTATAATAGCTACAGGCGGAGTTATTTCTTCTGTATGGTACTTATAAATTATATATAATTGATGTACACTAATCAACTAGTGATAATGTTACACTCACCTTCTATTAAATTGATCGTTCATGTAAACTGGTGTACAGTCTGGAATTGTTTACAGAACTCTCTATTATTATATAGTTTCATGATGAGATGAAACAAGAAAATATTCTATGCTTTCCACCACGTAAATTATCATTCAACCCAAATAACAGTTAATGATATGCATCACAATGAACTGTTAAAACATCTTAATTTGGTAGTAATATATAAAAAGAAAGTCAACATATAACTACAGTTTAACCTAAATACTTATCTATAAAAAACACAAAAATCGTTTTTGTAATATGTGTGTATTCCATTTAACAAACGGATATATACAGAAAGAGACCCATATTACACACACACACACACACTATTTCATAATCAAACAGGTTACAAAAAATATAGATTGACTGATTTTCCATTGCTCAATATTTTACTAGAATCAATCAATCTATAAGTCCACATTATAATAGGAAACATACAAACATTTACATAAATAAAATGGGGAACGAGAAATTGAATTTTATTGTTTTATGATTAGAATTGTATGTTTTTCTTTATGTATTTACCACTGGTAATCAATGTAGACAATTTTTAGTAAATATAGTTATTAAGAAAAGTTTTATCAGTGAGTAGGAACGAAAACTAGGATGTGCGTTTCTTCTCACTCGGGACTCATCAGCTGTAAGTAGCTGTACACCGATGTTGATGTTCACACCAAGACTCGAATCCAGTACCTTTTGCTTCAAGCGCTCAATGTGTGAACCACTGACAAAATGAGTACATATAGCCAATTGCTTCCATAACGGGCAGATTCAAGGACTTACAAGTGACGATAATGATTAATATTATTGCTTTTATTTTCAGGTGAATTACAACAAAACGTAAGACGTAAATGCATAATGCAACTGTCACTCATCTGATTGAAGAACTTTACCGAGCCACTCTGAAGATATATAGATCTTCACTGTTTGTCTGGAGAAGAATAAAAGTTGAAAGCATGAGTTCAACTATGAAACATACTAAATCTCCACAAAACCCCTTCTGATAAGAATAAAAGTAAAAAATGACATCTCATGAAAATACATTAGTATTTCACCAAGTCCTAGCAATATAAAATCTAAAATATATTGAGAACTCTAGTTTTTGTGATTTTTTAAGCCAAACTTTTATCGACATCAACAGCGATAGATTAGATGCGGAAAAACATCCAAAGTTTGATCAACGATTCAAATGTAACGTTATTTTACAATTCTGAACAAGTGAACTTTCATATTCCTTGTTCTTTGATAATCTCTCTGCTTCTTGAAATGTTTTTCATCAACTATTTTTATTCTCCTATACTCATTTACTGCCTGGATGTGATATACACTGAACAGTTGTACATGTTCACAAACTCAGAACAAATTACTTGTCAGCTGACTATCACCATTCCCATCGAGTCACCAGAAAATGCAACTCGTTACCTCAACACGTGAATTGGAGCTCCATCTTTTGAAGAACTAAAAAGAAGGTTGAATCAACTGTAAGACGAACATTACCATGACTAACACAAGCCATTCAGTCTCTTCTTCTTCACTGCTATCATTGGTGGGTGTATGACACTGGATGACATTCATCGTGATTCCCTTCTTGTTCCCCCTGAAGGATTCTTTGATGATCCTGGATACATGAGATTCTCATCCTATAAGTGGATTTCGTGAGTCTTTGGACAGTATTAGAGAAAATCTCTGAGTGTGTGGAGCATTTTTCTCCTCATGATCAGTGTACAGAAGCATACTTACTGAATCGATCCTTTTCTGTCCCGCCTGGATTCAATGTGTTTTACTAATTCTGAGGACCACCATTTTGTATCTCCTCATGTCCACAGCTATTTGGTTGGTCCTTCCGGTCTACCACATTGTCCGTACATCCCATGTACCTATATTAATTGTTGCTGTGGCTGTTAGAAGGGGCATCGACCTCGTGAATTCCGAAGAATCTCAGCTTTCTTCATGAGGTGTCATAATTCTTCCTTGAACTCCTAGGGTAGAATTTGAATTATTTTTTCTGGTTAACGTTTTATTTTAGCAAGGTTATTTTCTACAGGATGGGGTTGCCGACCCGTTGTCCGAACCTCCTCCTTTGTAAGGGCTTCGGACGGGCAGTAACTGTAGAAGGGCTACAGGCGAAGTTGACAGCATTTCATAAATAAATCTAGATATAACTATTTGAACTATAAGACAAAGGTTCAGAGAAACCTTTTAGAGAGGTGGTTCCCGATGTTTTAGTGATATTCGGTGACCAGTGAAGTCAAACACGGTGACATTTGAACATAGTTCAGCAATATCGTGAACTGATTAAAGTTAAGCATTTATACCAATGTCAAATCCGCATTTTGAAAAAAACATTACAACTACTCTGCAGGAAGTCTTACTTTTTATTGTTGGCCTAACTGACAGGTTCGTAAAAGTGTTTTTATGAATTGTTTATTTTTTCAACGAGAAAATTTCAACAATCTAAGTTTCAATGGGGTTATGTAGGTAATACATACTTTTGCGTTCGTATGTGTGTATATCAACATACTTAGCTAATTTCCTAATAGTTCTGTTGTGTTAAATCTACTGAACTTCCTCATTTATATTTTATTTGGTGAAACGAATGTAAGTTTAAAATAAACACATTCAGAAACATGTACGCATGTTGAATGAAATGGTTGGAAAAAAGCATTTGACTAAAGCAAAACTAAAACTGAACATTGGTAAACGTATAGATTTAAATTTCAAGTTAGAATGTGAAAATTATTCTCCGTTTCGTATCAATGCAAACTATGAGGCTTTACAATTGATTAGTCACTGGGTGGTGATCATTGCAACTTGGTCGATAGGGTTCGATCTTCACTAAGAAGGACCTGACATACATGACATTGATCACCATCCAGTGATCAATCAATTGTAAATACAACTCAGTCGTACAGGAGATCAGTCGCAGCCCAGTGGTAACGTCTCTGACTGTAAAGCTTGGTGACATGGGATCGAATCGGTCACGGAGCATCGGTTCCCTCAAGATTACAGGTACATCTTGCTAATGAGTGCCAACTAGCACGAAACCTAAGCCTAGAGTTTTCTGTTGACTACCTTCAATCACCATCTTAAGCTATGAGGCCTCACAATGTTCGCAAAGTTTTATGCTGAAAACTCCACTTTAAATTAAACAAATCTACAGTTTAAATTATTTTCTTATGTAAACAGAGATATATAGTGGCTAGCAGTGGAATCCAGGATACACGTTTCGTACTATTTGGGACTCTTCAGATGAATTTGCCTGCATCCCAGAGTAAATATCCACTCTGGGACTCGAACCCAGTACCGTTCGCTTCAAACGTCATCATGTTATCCACTCAGCTACTGAGTTCTGATAGCCACCTGTTCGTGGGATGGGGTGAAGTTTAATTCACTTGGTATTGTTTACTTGTGTCTTTCCATTGTTATTTAGGACTGCAATTGGCTAGTCTCTTGTTGGCATATGTGCATCCTGTGCGGACTGTCTCGATATTGCCTTAAGTCACAAGCTTTATGAGCAAAAATGCGTAGTGGCTAGCAGTAGAATTCAGGAAGCACATTTAGTCCTATTTGCACAAACAGGTGGCTATCAGGACTCAGTAGCTGAATGGATAACGTGATGACGTTTGAAGCGAACGGTACTGGGTTCGAGTTCCTGAGTGAACATCATCTCTGAGATGCAAGCACATCCACTGCTAGCCACTATCCGTCTTTGCTCATAAAGATTGTGAATTAAGACACTATCGAGGCAATCCGCACAGGATGCACATATGCCAACAAGAAACTGATCAATTGCAGTCCTAAGTAACAATAGGAAGTTACAAGCAAACAATACCAAGTGTATTTTCTTATGTATTCAAAATAATAATTTATTTATGAATTTAAAATTTATTCCTGCCTAACGTTGTTTTCGGACTTTAGCATGACAGACTTTCCAGAGTAGAGATAGGAATTTACTGCTTATTTTGCTATCTGGTTTTGATTATAGTATTGCTTTGCACGTTCTAATTCTAATATATTAGTCTAAATTGATTGAAGAGTAAGAGAGGTACTTATAACAGGCACAAATTTTCCATTCAAAACATATTCACATTGACATTTGTTTAACTGAGCTATCATTTTGGAACTCTTTTCTTAAATAAAGTCGATAAATAAAAATGTTACTTCATATGTAAGATCTTTGAAAAATCGAAAATCAAACTGTGTAACTGAGATACTATGAAGTTGTGTTTCATAAACTTATACACTGTTCATGTCGTTGTATAATATCGATGTTAAATTACAAAACATAAAATCACAATTTACTTTTTTTGAGAAATTATAGGCACAAAACGTAAAATGGTGACTATCAGCTTAGACTAGATATAATAATGGATTTGTCTACTGACTTATTTACCTTCTGGTAGAATGAAGAGATCTGAATTGACATTATCACTTGCATTGTTTTGTCTGTCTTAACCCTTTATCATACAGCTGATATTGAAAGTAAATAAGTAGAATATGTTGTCGAAGTACATATTTTATTTAATTAACAGTCTTTGTAGACATTTGAAAGAATTGTTCTTTATTTTTAACATTCATTAAGTTTCATATAATTTTAAGTTGAATTCATGAGCCCACCTAAGCTAGAACACCATTGAAGACCTGGAAGCACTGGACAGCCGTTTCGTCCTAGTATGGGACTTCTCAGCAGTGCTCATCCATGACCATGCACGCGTGACCCGAATTCAGGAGCTTCGGTTTCGTGTGGAGATCCACATTTTTTCGCCTAGGTTATTAGCATAATCAGACGAAGAGATCTAGATAGCAGGCCGGGTTTTAACTCGATAAACTATGAGTTACTTCATACAAAAATTATCGATTGTTTTGTGAAATGAAGTTGTCGATAATATATGGTAGTGTGGACTTGAGTTAAGAAAAAAAAGCAGCCATTGCATGTGGCAGTTTGTTTGATTTCTGACGCATTTGACAATCAATTACTAACCAACAATCTGATGATCACGTTGTACTGATGTAAAAAATAATACACTATGATGAATGATTGACTTTTCCAACCATAACGACATAAGGAATAATATGTGGAGCTAAAAATTTAAAATCAAGAATAATTAGCACAAGATGTTTGTGATTTTTACGATTGATTATGTTTTTCTACGAAGTATAGACCAGTGTACTCGGTTTTCAATAAATACTAGTGATGCCATCCGATTACTCGAACCGAGGTGAATGGAGTGAGACTGAAACTTGTAATGGTTGAAAGTTGAACCCATTAACCAGTACTCCATTACTTCACTACATAACTTTAACTAGAATCCCGACGATAACTAGAAGTTACTCACAGGATTCTATTTGTGAATTAATGATAAGTTCTATATTAGTTTATCGTTTTGATTAGTTATTCTGCATAATTGATTCTGTGATGCAAGCTACTGAGAAAACCGATGAATTTATTATGATTTTATGAAAGATTATTTCTTCTCTGTTCACTCTTCTTTTCAATCAATTTCGTTCGCTTTGATTTCTTACACCAATTAAAAAAAAGAAACTGATTGACAGTAGTCATTTTTGCTAGGAGCAACTTATCGATTATTAGTCTTAGTACGGAAAAAGTCATGCTCGTACATTGAATCATAATATATCATGATTTAGATTCACTAAACAGAGATGACAATAAAATATGTTCTTCTGTTAAATTTCATCCTGATATGAAAAATAATGAATGTAAAAAATATCTTCATTATTACAATAGAGTTACAATTCTTTTATTCATCATCTGTTGTACACAGAACACTAAAAATGATGATAAATAGTAATGTCTATAGTAAGTGGGAATAATAATAATGAGAATCAATAATAACACAGATTCCAAGTAAATTGACAGAAAGACCGAAAAGATAGGTTAGAGGAACAAAACAGTATCACTTTTTGTGAATAAACAAAGAGAAGAATAAAAAAGAAAATTTATCCAAGAAAACGTAGTAGCTTGTTCCAAGATTCGTCGTAATCAACAAAGAAGGTTACCACACAATCACCATCCTTTTTGTGTGGGAATGACTGAAATATCGACTGGACAGATATATCTGTTACTCTGAGAGATGTGGTTGAACAATTATCAACCGATAATTAGTTAGTAGTCAAAATGATTTCTATGGTTTTACCACTCAACCTTTTGTTCTTTTAGAATAGATAGATCATCATCAACAACCGGTTGAATATTTCAATCGTAACAATAAAAAACAATTGATGCGCGCAAATTTCAAATGTTTTTTTTCTGTATAAACAGGACGAAAATCTCTGTTTCTGAGCATTATTTATAGAATATATTAATAATATAGTAAAAACTGATTTGACACGTCTACACCAATGATTTCCGATGTTGTGGTAATTAGCGGTCTATGGAGAACTTGAAAAAGAAGCAGAATATGAACTAGAAGTTTAGAGAGAGAGAAAGTTGTCTTTTTTGAGTGGTGTGATTATTAACTCTAAGAAAACATTGGAACTACCAAAAAGTGTAAAGAAAATTTAGTTTGTTCACTTCAATGGTATAAGTTGTTGAAGTACTATTATTTATAGTAGTAGTAGTAGACAAAAATATATACCTTTTGGTTTAAATGAATAATAATAATCTCTTTGTAGAAATAGTAAACTAATAGGTAATTACAGACAATAGATGGACTGAACACCAGATAAATATACAAACAGACATTAGTCAACTTAGTATTGAAATAACTAAGTCTGAATTAAAATTACAGTACCTTAATGTAGTTAATTAAAGCAAAAAAGCTAAGCAGTAGACGAAACATTAGAATTGGGCAGAACAAAACAGATCAGATAGGAACAGAAAAAAATTCTACAAGAACTAAAGGAAGAATATAAAGAAAGCAGTGACGCGAGAGTAACAACCTAAAAAAGGAGAAAGATAAATATGAAACAAGGCACATTTAATATGGCAGAATAAAAACTATAACTTGAACAAATATGGAACGTTATATGTTATTGTCCAAGGAATGCAATTCAGAAGAAACACGGGAATGTAGTATACACTGAAATGGTTACAAATTAACGATAATTAGTACTCCAAAAGATAATTTAGAATACAGGAGAATAACAAACAGAATTGAATGGAACAACAATCAACAACCAAAAGCTTTCATCTTAACAGTCCAATTACACTATACATATTGAAGAACAATATTTCTTACATTTTAAAGAATAATTCAATCCAGAAAAGAGAGAAGAAATACAAACATTCGTGTAAACAGAGGAAAAAAGGTAAGCAGAAAAAGAGAGGAGACAAAAGAAACAAATAAAAATGAGCCATAAAGATTGGACAACGAAAATGTTATGAAACACAATACAACAGAATGATGATTATATAATAAGGAGTTCATAGAAAGACAAAAGGTATCTTTTTTAAAGTGGTATACAGAATAACCAAACCCTTTTAAAACGACATTGATAATTTTAATTATACGAAAAGATCTTTCACAAAAATAACCAAAAGAAAAGAAACAAAACTGTGAGAAATATGAGTGATTAGGTACAAAGATGTAAAGATACGAAACACTAGTTATATGCATATATATACGTGACGAGGGGAACGGAGGTGGAAATAGGTGATACAATATGTAATCAATGAAGAATTAACTCATTATGTTGAAGAGTTATTCTTTATTCCAGTTAAATCGGACACCATACTACTTCTAGATGATAAGGCAGTTTGATGACGTTGAGATTTTTGTTGTTGATATAATTGACGATCTAATATTCGATCATTATTTGTCCAACCATCAAATGCTTTATAAGTATAATTTATAAAAGCTAAGTTTTTCTGATAACTTTTCATAGGATCTGTAACATTAGCTAAATACATTTAGAAAATAAATCAAGGAATTAAAAAAAAGAGAAAAAAAGGAGATTATTAACTTTAATAGTGAATACTTAAATATAATAATGGTAGTAATACTAATAATAGTAAGCAGAGATCTGCTTATAATGCTTGAGAATTAAGGTAATGTCAAGACAATACGTACAGCGTGCACATATGCCAATAAAAGACTGATCAATTGCAGTCCTAAACAACGATGCGAAGATTCAAACAACCAATATCAAAATGAATTAAAACTTCATCGTATTACACAAGCTAATGGGTGACTGGACTCAGTAGTTAGGTGGATAACGTGGTGTTTGGAAAAGTACTGGGGTTTGAGTCCCAGTGTGAACATCAACTATGTGATGTAGATACATCCATCTGATGAGTCCCGAATAGGACGAAATGTGTGTCCTGGATTTCACTACTAGCCACTATCCATCTTTGCTTACAATGCTTGTGACTTAAGACAATATCGAGACAGTCTATACAGAATGAACATATGCAGTCCAGAACATCAATGAAATGATTCAAACAACAAATACAAAAATGAATTAATGATGATATCAACTTATTGAACATTAATAATTAAATTTAATAAGTCAAAAAGATCTATCCATGAACACGAACAATATATACACTAGACGTAGAAGATAGAAGTATTTGCATCATTACTTATATCAAGGTAGTGAGTGGAACAAATTTAAATCTGATCAAATGACTGTACGATGAGATGAAGTTAATAAGATGTAAAGTGCACGTAACTGTGATGATAATGATGCTGAACAAGACTAAAACATTGAGAATAAACACGATAAATTATGGAGTATACCTAGTGAGGGAAAAACTAATCTACAATCATATCAGTATACATTTTTATATTTTCATTGTAGAATTAGAATATAAATTCCAAAATTATACAAATGTGAATAAATCTTTTAGAAATATTGCGCAAATTTACATTTCACTAACTATTAACTAATAGTATGGGGATTTGTGGAGACTGTAGTATTTTCATAGTTGAAACCAAGAGTCCATCTAAGCTAGATAACCATTGAAAACCTGAAAGCAATAGACGGTTGTCTCGTCCTAGTACGCCACTCCTCACCAACGTTTATCCACGGTTCCGTATGAGACTCGAACCCATAAAGTTCGGTCTCGTGCACGTACCTTTAACCTCTAAATTACTGAACCGTCATTCGATCATGTTAATATCTAACTTCAATCAATCCATGACATCGCGTAATCCCAATAGATTTTTAATTAATTCTACCGATATATTGAATAACTAGTAAATTGTATAAAACCCTTAGGACTATTTAACAAAATTGGTTCAAATTCACCACCATAGAAATTATATTTTGAACACATTTAACATTGTAATTGTAACGAAGAAAAAACAGGAGTTTCAGTGACTAACAAATATGTTGGGCATAATAATAATAATAAAACTAGGAGTTACCTTCTCTTAAATATACACACAAAAGAGGATAATCACTATCTTAATAAGATCGATCATAGGATACTAGACAATATTAGTCATATATATATAGAAATAGATGTGTTTTTCTAGTAAAAAGTGTCTTGTGTTAAACATGATATTTAAATGAGTCATACATTGTTATTTGAACAGTTTTATATGTATTTACATTTTAGGAAAAAGAACAACATTCATTGAAACAGAATACATTGAAATTTTTATATTGAGATCATGAATCGATTGGTGTTAGACCACCATTGAAAACCTGGAAGCACTGGACAGTCGTTTCGTCTTAGTGTGGGGCTCCTCAACAGTGCACATCCACTATCCCGCTCTCGGGCTTCGAATCCAGGACCTTCGGTCTCGCGCGCTAATGCTTAGTCTCTAGATCGGTGAGCCGGTATCCAACGGTGTTAGTGTCTAACTTCAACTAATCCACGATATTGCGGGATCATGGATGCGCACTGTTGAGGAGTCCCGTACTAGGACGAAACGACTGTCCAGTTCTTCCAGGTTTTCAATGGCGGTCTAACATCAATAGATTCATGATCTCAATCAAACACTTAACAATCTCCACAAACCCATACTGATACATCGAGACTGTTGATAAACCACACTCATAGGTGAATTATAAACTAATGCATAGAAAATAAATCAACCAGGATTAACATCTAACATTAAGGAAAGAGAAAAATATAATCATTTTTTGTAAGAGTAATAATTTTAAATTTTAATCTAATTTGATAGGAGGACAGTTATTTGAACCAATAATACAATTAGCGTAAACAATACTCGATCATAATCTTTACTACAAGTTAAATACATTTAAATGTAACGTTAGATCATGATATTTTGTACAGAATGACAAAGTTAACTTGTTATGGGGTGTAAACACTTACAGAAAAGCAAGTTCTGTTACAGTGCAATAAACAATCTAACACACATTGACAATTTCTTTATTTGGAGTGCACTTTGCACACATTTTGTTAAGTTCTAGGAACAACAACACCATTACAAACACATCAAAAACATATACACACGCTTAAGCTGATCATGTGGTTTTTGTGGACAGAAAAGGTAGAAATTTGAGCCACATGATGCATTAAATCCGTACAGCCATAATTTTAATTGTTTTCTTTATGTTATGTGCATAGATTTTAAGTGTTATTGATTTTGTGCTTATGTACAGCTTACAGTAAACTATGCGCATTTAACATTATTTAACGACAGACCACAGTTTATAGGTGATATAATCAGATTTAAGATAGATACTCTTGGAATAATCTATGAAATTTATTCATTAATATGACTAAAGAGCATTGTGATATTATAGCTCAAACAGTTCGTGGTGGAAACTCCAACTTTTATTCATAATCCTATTTCTTTTGAAACTCTAACTCATCATCCTAATCCCTCATAGTAGCCCTATTTAGACTCTATTAAGTGGTCGGAGTTTCTCAAGACCACATCAGTGGATAGGACATACATTGAGGGAATCATCAAACTGCATCACAAGGCAAGCACTAACTTGGAATCATGAAGGGAAAAGAAAAAGAGGAAGACCAAGGAATACATCGAGCCAGTAATCGGGAGCAGACTTCAAAAGAATGAATAACAACTGGAAATGATTGCTTAGGACAGAGTTGGATGGAGAACGCTGGTGGGTGGTCTAGGCTCCTTCATGAGGGGTAACAAGAATAAGAAACTAAGTAAAAAAGTATTTCCGTTGCGATAACAATATACTAATACGAAACTATAAGCGTTAAATCCTTTCATCCTTAACTTATATATATAGACGAAATTAATTGAAATTAGAAGAAATATAGAAATGAATGAATATTTTCTATATTTATATTTTAATTAATGAGACATTATCAATCATATTAAGAAACAGAATAATAATCTATTTTTGTAAATCCTTTTAATGTTCACGCGTACATTGATATTTATAATTTATATGATGGATTAATCTTATTAAGGAAATCATTCGAGACCAAGAAGCATTGAACAGATGTTTCAGCCTATTATGGAAATCCATGGCAGTGTTCATTAACGACTCTACCAAACACTCAACTCAGGATCTTCAGGTTACACACAAGGGTTTTACCTTTAGAACAATGCGTACTCATTACTAACTCCAACCAAATCGGGATATTGAGTAACCCAATTCCGATATCGTTGTCTATCAATGGCTGTTTAACTAAAGTCAATCCATGACATGAACTTTAAAATTCAACAATTTCCACAAACGACCTATACTATGAAATGAATTATTTATCTTAATTTTGCTAGGGAATTACATGTTTCTAGTGATTTTATGAAGACGTTATCATACGTTATGCGATTTCGACTTTTGGTGTATTGTCGAATCAAGTCAAAAGACATATATACATTTCTAAAGAGAAATCAAACTAATTCAAAGAACAAGGCGATCACTTCAGTTAGAGCATGTGTACAACATTTGATATTCAATGAGATTACTTGTTCCAAATTTTAATTATGATCAATTAGATGATTGAACAACCAGTCAGCCATGTTTCTACTATATAAATTTCTAAATTATATGAGATCTGTTGGCTATCTCAAGTGGTTGTAATATTTTTTTCATTAAAGCAAAACAGTATTGAATAGCATTGAAATTTGAAATGGCTCTTTATGTAGGTGGTAAGGATTCAACAAAACAAGAAACATACACACTCAACTTACGCCAACTTAAATCAGCATTGGGGAATTCGTCGAAGTTACTAGTATCATCAATTGAACGTATATTCACTGGAATCGCTGCAGGTCGTTCACGTATATGCTCCCAGTCAACTGCATGGAAAAATGGTTGTTTTCGTATATCTTCAATACTCGATAAACGTGTTTCTGCTCCACAACATAAAGATTGTATTAAGTTTCTTGAATGATTACTAATAGGCATTTCAGGTGGAAAAAATAATGCCTCTTTCCAATTCATAATTTTTTTATACGTTTCTTGTGGTGTAGCTGAGCAAAACGGTGGGTAACCTGTGAATGATAAGATGAAAATCTTACAGAAAAAGAATAAAATGACTTAATTGTTGTTGATTGTCTCTGTTAAAACTATCTCGGCATAAATATGTTATTAAAGTATTTGGAATTGACAAAAACAAACTGTTTTTCTAAAGAATAAAAACGGTAATAGGTAATCAATCAGTCGTATTGTTCATGAAACCCAGGGAACAAAATCATACTTCATTTCATCTGGTTATCTAGAATCCGAAAATCGATACAACGGGTAATATAATAATCACAGAAGGTTTGAGGAATTTACATAAATTGTCAGAATCCGTTTAGTCAAAATGACAGGTGAGTGAATAGATAATTTTAAGGTGAACAAAATAAAAATTGAGATCATGAACTGAACTAAGCTAGACCACCGTTGAGAACCTGGAAGCACTGGATGGCCAAGTCATCCTAGTATGGGACTCCTCAGCAATGAGCATCCACAACCACACGCACGAGATTCGAGTTCAAGATCTTCGATGAGGCGCGAGAACGCTTAACCTCTAGACCACTGAACCCCCAAATCTTGGTACTGTCGATGGTGTGTAGAGTCCACTCTCTCTATCGAAATGTATTCACATGCCCACGTGTATACATCCACCAATAGGTAAGTCGTACTCACAGCCTTCTCGTGGCATTACTGTTTGTTTACGAAATTTAGAGGACGAAAAGCAAATACCCAATGCTTTAACCAGGTTGGTGGATATGGAAGATCCACTTAGGGGAGTTGGAAAACCTTGATTCTAAATCAATGGTGCACATGAGCTCAAGTATCCTGGGGGAGAAAATGGAGTAAGAACCTATTGTTGGTCACCGACTACCATGGGACTGCATCTCCTAACGTTACTCCACTGCCTTGTGAATTAGACATTTAGGTTAAGGGTTCCGTGTGTGGTCCCTTAGGAAAACCACCTGCTTTGGTCTGGGCACCTGGGCAATGTCCAAGCCCCCACACAAACCAATGACAACTGCTACTGGAGTCATTGTTATTGTGTGGCACATATGTATTTGGTGCCCCCTTATACCAATGTTCATATGTTCAAATAAATCAATCAATAGAACACTGAGCGAGCGTTCAACGGTGTTAATGTCCAACTTCAACCAATCTATGATATTGCGCGACCATCCTCCATTATTTTTGATGAGTAATTGCCTCACACCTGAAACAGTTGAGCTCCATAGGTCACAACTTCTCACTAGAACTCCGAGAATTATCTCTGGAAGCTAGTCATTAGTGAGCACATAATAATTATTAGTATAGGGTTGTGGAGATCGTTCAGTTTTAATTGAGATCCAGTGCTTTCAGGTTTTCGATGGTGGTCTGATCAGCTCATTGATCTCAATTAAAACTCAACAATCACCACAACTTATACTGACAAATAGCAAGTAGTTAAGTGAAGAGAGAATAACAAAATTCTGAACTAATCTGTCACAAGTGAAACAGTTGTTTGTATTTCAAAGTATTATTATTATTATTGTCTCACATCATCTATATATCATACTTGTGAATTAACGCAAGCATTATCAAGTAGTATAAATGAATTATTTCAAGAAACTGAATACCCTTCAAAATAAAATAAGTCTTTAATGAAGGGGATTCATATATGATGGTATATGGTAAGATAGTTATTCAGTGAGCAGTAGTATCTGAATAATTATCTCTTATCACAGAATTATCTTGTTATCAATTCAAGCTTGTAAAGGATTTTGTAATATGATTTAATCTAATGACTATGATCAACTATGAATATAGTTTACATAGGAATTGAATGTTCAGGATTTTCGACTACAGCCGAATAATAAAAAAACCAATACACATGATCATCTCTTCAATACGATTTATGAAAAATAAACAACTATCGCATATCCCTATAGGTTATTGTTTTGCACTTTAAAAAGTCCATTTTAAAGCTAGCAATTAATAAGCCCATAGATTATTAAGCGATTTTGTGAACATTAATATTTAGTTATGACTTTATGTAGGGGGATAAGGTCATGACTACATTGTTTCGATGAATAACAAACGAAACTCAAGACAGCTATCATTTAATAAACACTAGGTCTATGGGTAATAGGAATCAATAAAAGGAAAATTAGTTTTCACACATCATCAAATGGAATGAATAAAACGAGAAGTCGACGTTATTTACAAATCAAGCAAGGCATAGTGATAATACTCTTTGTTCTAGTTAGTTAAGATAAACACAAACACACGCACATAAACACACTGTCTCTATGTCTAATTAAAGTTGTTTTTGTCAGTGCCTTTTTATTTCAAGTTGAAAATCATGCTGTTAAAGTTAATTATTGTCAAGGTAACATCAAATTTAATTAGGATTAAATTTAAATAAATATATACAAGTGTTTTTTTAAATTTTAATGTTAACTATACTCTTATACATCGTACCATAAAAACGGAATCCATAGAATTTTGACTATTTAAAAAAATAAATATATAATTGACAGAACAAACTTGTTTGTATCCCGAAGAGAATTGTGAATGGTAACTTTTGAGGACTATTTATGGACCAATATAATATGTATATTTCCTATTGTATAATTGTTAAGTAACTAACCTAATCGTATTCGTATTCCTCTTACCATCAGCTTTATTTTGACCTTTAAACTATTATTATACGATTCTTGAGTTATCGTCAGTTTATTGATTACTATTCACAGCCACGTTGGCTAAATATTGTACAAATGTTATTTTCTATTTTATGGTACGATGTGGTCTGTTTGGTTGGTATATAAACTCAGTATGTTTGTGAATAATGATTCATGTCACAGAGGCTGTTATTGGTGTTTTGGACTTAACTGGCTGGGCTAGGCAGATCGCAGGATCGATTAGCACTCTAGACTGCTTGTACGGGTTTCGTGTGTCACTGTTCCAATCGATAATTCGCTGCTCCTGATTAGCGGTCTTATCAAATCATACATTAACTAGGCATCCATTCGACCACAAGATATAACAAAACTATCCATAATTAATATGCTATTGTCGGCTTTTCCCAGTTCTCTAAGTATTCGGTTATTATACTGAAGGGAAAAGACAAAGGAATACATTGCGTTGGAAATCGGAGGCAGACATCAAAAGAATGAATAGCAACTGGTAACAAGTGGAAAGGATTGTCAAGGACAGAGTTTGATGGGAATACTGGCCAGAAGCCTATGCTCCTCCACGAGCAGTAACATGTGTAAGTAAGTAATTAGTAAGAGGTTAACGGAGACTGTTCAGTATGATCGATCTTCAATAGTATGACCAATCATGACTCCGAAATACATTGAATTTGAAATATTTTAAGTCTTATGACATTAACTTGAATTCGTTAGTTCACCCTAGAAATTGAAACTTTACGTAAAGCGTCGTGAATAAAAATAATACTTATCAATGTACACAACAATAATTGAAGCACAAATCAAAACTGTTTAATTACCTATAAGCATTTCATACATAATAACACCAAGTGACCACCAATCACAAGAATTTGTATAACCATGATGTTGAAATACTTCGGGTGCAATGTAATCCGGTGTTCCAACAGTAGAATAAGCCTATAGTCACATAACAGAGCCAAAAAAAGACAACAGATGATACAACTGTAGTTCACGTAAGAAAAAAAACGTAACACTCTGGACTAATTTACCTTAAAATTGAGTGGATTCAGTAGAGTAATTCACATTACTTATCCAGACCGTATATAACAACAACTACTGATGTGTCCTCTACTGGGCTACGGTAGAATACGGCACACAACCATGGGCACTCGGACATGTAGAACCCCAAAGTTGCAAACCAAAAGATGTAAGAATACATGAGAAATGATTATTGGGTAAGAATCAAAAATAGACAGAAAAACGGGTATTCATAGTCATAGTATTAACTATACCATCATTATAATTAAGTCAGTCTGCAAGAAGACAAGTTATGAAATTGTCCAATCGTAGCATGCTACATTGATTGGATGGGATCTCTTGGATTCCTTTACAACCTCTGAAGACTTTGTCGTACTTTTTGAGACCATCTCAACAACTACCACGCCAAAGTTAATCTAGCTTTGGCGAAAAGCTCCATTGATGATAGTGTAATCATACTAACTATTATTGGGCTAGTGAAGAATATCACGAAAACGATAAGATTAAAATCAATCAATCAAAAAAATGAACAGAATTCAACTGACTGATTTCGTGACTGTAAAATATTTTAATCAAATTAATTGATCAGCCAAAATAATCCAGAAAGATAAAAACAGTTTTGATGCAACAATAACAAACGAAAAAATATCTAAAAGGAAAGATATGTAACTGGTTATAAGTGAAAGACTGAAGGATAGATTTTAGATGTTAGAAATTTATTTTATCCCTTATACTTTCCAGTCACATTGAAAACAATGACTAGAATGTAGACGTATTAAAACAATCAGGTGTAAAACATGTTTATCTTTTGAAGGAACTAGCAAAATTTTTCAGTTTAATATCAAGTATAAAACCAACATTTTTCCTGAAAACTATTCAATATACAAATTAATACACCATAATAATATTTGGTAACTCCGCCTGTTGCTCCTCCGGGGGCTAGTGCCGGTCCCAAGCCCTGGTAAATGAGGAGAGTTGGGCATGCGGTTAGCGACCCCATCCCGTAGAAAACCAACTCGTTAAAAAAACGCTAACCAGAAAAAATATTCAAACAATTTAAACTCTGCCCTGGGAGTAGAAGGAATAATTATGACGTCTCATGATGAAACTCGAGTTCTTTCGGAAGTCATGAGGCTGATGCACCTTCTAACAACCAGAGCAACAATTTTTATTAGTAGGCCCACGATAGAGCGGGTTGGAGAATGCTGGTCGCCGGCCTATGCTGCATTGGAAGTAACAGGCGTAAGTAAGTAATAATATTTAGTACAGAGTATTTTTTATGTCTTGTTATTGGGGTTCAGTGAAGCCAACGATATCACGGGTGTAGGAACGAAAACGATTGAGCTTCACCAATACGATCGATTCTTTTCGGAACTGACAACAGTCAATTATGCTCAATACACCAAAGCCCGACGGCTAGGACAAGAAGATGGAATTGCAGGTAACTTGATATTTGTGGTAGAACAAGCAACTTAAACAAAATCGGTACAAAAGTTGTTACTATAGCAGCAGGATATCACCTTCGAGCCTGTACCAGTTTAGCGAACTAAAAAAAAACATGACAACCAATCAGAGGGCAAAAGTCATGCAGAGAACCGAATTGGTAGAAAGTATGCGGGCGGTTATCGTTCCAAAAGTGATCCTAGACCTTCCAATAAAATCTGACTATTCATATAACCGCCTTAGCAGTATTTGAACAATGTAATTATTAAAATTAACAACATTAAAAATAATAATTACATGTATATGTATATGAAACACTTAATTTTAAAGTTTATTTATATTAAAACACATATGTAGTTCTAAATTTATCAATATTTGCATACACCTCACTGACAAGTGTCAACTACGTATATATATATATATATATATATATATATATATATATATATTCATAACAATGCACCATTGTCCTTTTATCAAATCGTTTACGTTTTATCAAATGCAGACTTATTTACAAATGTGATAATAAGAATTCGTTTTCTATCAACAATATTACTGTCGATTACATAATCCACGAATTAAAGAAAAGAATGGTGAAATGACTTTTGTGGAGAATTTAGTATTTTCATAGTTGAAATGATGAGTCAATTGAAGCTAGATCACCATGGAAGCACTGGACGGTCATTTCTTCTTATTGTGGGACTCCTCAGCAGTGCGCATCCACGATCCCGCCTCGTGAGATTCGAACCCAGGACCTACCAGTCTCGCGCCGGAGCACTTAACCGATGGACCACTGAGCCGCGGGATCGTGGATGCACACTGCTGAGGAGTTCCACAATAAGAAGAAATGGCCGTCCAGTGCTTCCAGGTTTTCCATGGTGGTCTAGCTTCAATTGACTCATGATTTCAACTATGAAATCACTTTTAACGTTATCATTAAGAAAGTAAATAGAGATTAATAGTAATGATGTTAATCTATTTATAGGATAAAATCTGACTAAAATTGTTCGTAACATTTATATGCACAGCTGCGGTACACATTAACGTTTATTGGGTACATTATGAAATTTTATAAAGCGATACATTTATCAAGTACACGACCAAACATTAACATTTCACAATAGAAGTATATGATGTGATTATGAGACCTTGTTATCAAACAGCTGAATGTCTAATGCCTTAATGACTAAGCAAATATATATACATATATAGAAATATAAGATAGATTTTAGCTATTATCCAGAAACCAGTTTTTTAAGAAATATAAATGACCGAAAAAAAAATTATTTAAATTTTGTACAAAGATAGGGTACACTGACTTTATTCTTATTTGAATGAATAGAATAAAAGACAAGACGAAAAATTCATTGTACTAAATATCTAGTCACAGAATAGAAAGATGAACATGTCCAAATCCCAACAAACTGTTCGGGTCGATTACATCATCATAAACAATCATGACCTGAATATATACACAAGATTACAACACTATTATTTAATGATCCAAAAGTATTAGATCGAATAGCTTTTAAAATATAAACCTTAAAGGTGAATAAATGACAAAATTACTACTGAATAGAATACACGTCAATAGTTTATTTGGTTATATATTAAAATTAATATAACTGTATAATCTGTATGTATGGAACAGTGTACACAATAAATCGTACAATGTAAATATGATTGAAGGAATTATTCATGAACAACAGTTAGGTTATATAAAGAAGGTTTATAGGACAGGGCTTAATTATATAACAACAGATAATTGAAAAACTAACGCTTTAACACCAATTAATCACTATTATCTATGATATCAGTAATTAAGACATAATCATTTATATATATACTTAAAATCAGGAGTCAATTGAAGTTAGACCACCATAGAAAACCTGGAAGCACTGGACGGCTGTTTCGTCCTATTATGGGACTCCTCAGCAGTGCGCATCCACGATCCCGCCTCGCGAGATTCAAACCCAGGACCTACCAGTCTCGCGCCAGAGTACTTGACCGATAGACCACATAATCATCTTATTAATATTTTCATAACTCTTAATAAAAATGAAATATATCTAGCATATTTTGAGTGGAGTAGTGACTCAATGGTCTGAATCCCACACCAAGCCGTTTTACTTTGGAAAACCGAGTAGTACTGTAGTAATCGAGGACTTGATGAAAGTATTCAAATTATTGCTTAGTGCAAAATTACAGAGTGCTTTCCTAAAATATTAAAAGCTATACATTAAATACATTATTTCCACACCTTCCTTCAGTCGTCCTTAACATGATTCATGGTTCTTTTAATTTTAATTTTATTACAATTGCTCTCTGTTTCTCTTCAATTTCTCTTCAATAGAATCTTCTGCTGGCAGGTATTCCACTTCCGATTAGTGTTATATACTACTTATAGCATACACCTCAGTACTGTTAGCGTTCATATATAAAGTATGGCTCGATAACACGTACACAAACCTTTAACTGATAGTTAGTTAACAATAATAATATCATATTTTAATATGGCTATTGTTAATAGCCTATAATTAAACACTAGAAAATCAGCAAAAAATGATTTGCTCTATTTCACAAAATTTTAACTAGTTGATAGCCTGTTGACCTTCGACAGACAACTATCAGACAATTTTAACTAAACGCAACCAAAATTTGCACAAAACTCAAAAATTAAGAGTCTACAAGTGGGAACTTTAAGTCTATCAGTAGTATAACGGTTAGTTAATAACAACATAAACACTATTGTGATATATTTTAGCAATAATCTTACGACAAAAAATCATAAAAACTATTCAATGAAAAGTATTTTATTAATTAACATCGCTGGTGCCTTACCAATCACTTAAATCTATGCATAAAGATATAGTATCAAGGTGGATGGTGTAATTATGTATTCTAGAACCATATTACCATAAGTTGACATATTCTCTAAAAATCTAAATATAACTGTGATCACGTTATCTGAAATAATAAAAAAAACAGTTTCTGATCAGTTACTATGTTGATTTTGATTTTAAGGTTAACAAACACACAACATTACGATTTGTGCAAGGAGATGGATTTCGTCACATATGAAATCATCTGAACAGTGAATGAAAATATAGGAATATTGTAATAGTTACCCATAGTGTAGTGATAAAACAAGTCAATGGTATATTGATTATGAATATACAATACATTTTATATGAAGAGTTTTTTACATTATTTGATGTTAAAATGACAATTTTGTTCACACAAATGCATTAATGCATTAATGCTTAATCCTACTGCTCTGAATAGAAAAGGCCTCACTATGCATCTGACTTGGAGTATCTGTCTGATATTATTCACATTTCACACTATTATCGTACATATAAATTAAACTCTATCCTTTCTCACCATAGAGGTCACATTTTACCATCCCTGACCTTGAACACATACACATACAAATTTACATACATGTCTCTTATAAATCACCTTGACCGAAATGACATGACATCGATTTATTCAGACCTGTTTTTTGATTGATCTCACATAATATTTTGTGTTGTTCCTTTGTACTATTTAAACTTGGATTAATTTTGATTTGGTTATTTATTCTCTGAAGAAGTGGCTTACACTGTCACGAAACGTCATAAAATCTAATTTTTCTACTCATTGGGATAATACAAATATATTATTTTATTTATAACAATCTACCCAATGCTCAATTTATTCGAAATTATCAGGCCAAGCCTTGGTTATGATACCTACGACTGGTATATTTGTCCTGTATTCACTAGTCTGTTGAAAATAATTTCATTTGAAAAACATTCCTATGAATTTTCTGGAAGCGTTTTGTACGCTTGTCACAACCATTTTTTCTACTTCCACCGTGACCAGTCAAAGTTATTTATATGATAGCCCACGTGCAAAGAGATAAGCGATAACTTTATGTTATTTACCCAATGACTGGGGTGATGAATAGTAATAGTGCCGATGGTATTTATTGCATTCATTAGGAAATACATATATGTATTCTATGCTTTTCATGTAAAGAATATAATATTTCATGCAAGACAATTGGTAACGATTTCACTAATCTCTATTACTGTGAGAATATAAAACATATTAAGTTTAATATTTTCGACTCATGGTCTAAGGAGAAGTTCATCACCTTTATTTACTGAAATGGTTAGGATGTGTTGTGTGTATTTAACCACCGTCTACCTCGATGAGAGACGTTATCTAATGTAATAATAAGTTGAAAGGATAGTGAGAGGTGATCAATCTAAAGCTTAGATTCAGTCCGCAAAGTTAATGACAGCTAGTCTGAGCTACGTTTGTAGATGCAAACAACCTAGTTAGAGTACGCAAATAAACCGCAGTCATTGGCTCGAGAAGTTGACTTACAACACGGATAATAATCGGTTGGAATGGAACAAATGAATTTACTTCTTGTTTTATTCCAGATCTTGAGTTTTATTATTCCTTCAATACACATGTTTGCATTCGGTCTTTTCGAATCATATTCGCAATATTCAGTATTCCACAATATCATAGCTTCTACATCATTTCGATTCCTTTGACATTCATCTTGTTATATTCACCTCGTGGTAACGTAGTATGGTAAACTTGGACGAACGCATTTACATACTACGCTGTACGTAGATTATGACTGCGTGACCGATTGTGCACAGAACAATGAAGATTGCTCTGTGGCTAGATTCGTCAATACACTCATTTCGATAGAGAAAATGACCTAAACATTGAGTATGAACCAGTTGTCGACATAATTCATTCAAAAGACTAATATTTGAACGGAGAATACTCTTTTTGATAAATTCTCTTCAGGTTCTACAATTATATATCCCAATTAATAGTCCGAAAAAATGGCTAGGTACATAGTTTAAAGCATGTAAATTTAGGATTGTCAAACCAAATAGAATAAAATTGTTAATGTTGATATGACTCATACAGAATGTTAACTTGAATCTATGGGTCAGATAGGGTGAGAGAGATATGATAGTGCAATTACAATTCAATCAAGTGGACGACTAAATTGTGTAAAAAATTAGTAAGGCGGGATCAATACGAAGTTTTATTTATTTATTTGAACACATAAATATTGGTACAAAGGAGCACCAGATATATATGCGCCGCACAAATCTCATTTGATTTGTGTAAGGGCTGCGATACTACCCGGGTGCCCAAACTGAGGCAGGTGGTTTTCTTAGGGGACCACATCCGGAGCCTTTGACATAAAGGAAAACAAGCAACACTTTTTACAAGTTTCATACAATTAGTTCCCTTTATGAATTTAAATAGTGTTATCAGGTTGTCTATTACTATTTGGTTTAATATTTGATTCATTTTATATTGTAATTCTTCTACAGATATAAATTTAAAACGTTTCAATTTGTGTTCTACTGATCAGAATAGTAGACAATAAGTTTGATTTTGATTCTTTCTTTTTCAAAATAAGTAAAGAAGCAACTGGGTAAATCCTTATGTTTGATTTTTGATATTAAAAAAAGTGGTAAACACTAATATTGCGGTAACTTAACAACAGAAACGTAAACTAAGAACAAAATTCTGTATTAGTGAAAAAGCTCAGTAATCAAGTGAATTTATGTACACGCAAAGTAACTGACTAACTAACTAACAAATTAATCAACAAACCATCTGTTCATATACACTTATCGATGATATTGAGAAGAGACGAAATATTTTGACGGTGTTGGAGACGGATGGTAGAAAGTTAGGGGTGACCAAACCGAAACATGGCATCAGTCCACAAATTCATTAGCTTCTGGTCTGAGCCATGTTGGTAGATGCAGACTACTTGGTTGGGGTCTGAGCGACTGTCGTAACCAATGGTTGGAGACTCTGGGTGACATGGCTTAGAGTCGATCACAGTGGTGTAGGTGTATACACTCTTTGTCATCCCTTAGACTGTTAGATTAAAACTACTCTGTACACTTCTTTCTACGGATTAATTCTTTCTTCCTGTATCATATTCTTATATGCAATCTTTCTTTTATATATTACTACCATTGAAGTAACTACTTCTATGCATTTGGTGTTCATCTTGTTGTGCTCATGAGGTATGGAAACTTGGATCGATGTATATAAATCCCTGGTCCTACGTTATAGATGACTGATTGATGTATGTATATAATACAAAATTAATGATTTGATAAGTATGATTTAGGTATTTGAGTAAATTAATGATTAACTACCGATTACCACGACGTGCTATGCTGACTAGTGTAGGGGATGGTTGGAAGAAAGTTAGGGGTAGCCAAACCAAAACGTGGCATCAGTGCTTGGAGTCACTAACTTCTAGTCTGAGCCATGTTGGTAGATGCAGACTACCTGGTTGGGGTCCGCGTGACTACCGTAACCAATGGTTGGAGACTCTAGGTGACATGGTTCAGAATCGATCACAATGGCGTAGGTGTATACACTCTTTATCTTCCCTTAAACCTTGAGATTAAAATTGCTTCATAACTTTCTTCCTTCCTATACTATATCCTTATATACAACCTATCTTTTATATACTACTACCACTAAATTAACTACTTCTATGAATCCGGTGTTCATCTTGTTGTGCTAACGAGGCATGGCAACTTGGACCGATGCATAAATGTGCCTGGTCCTACGTTGTAGCTAACTGACTGACTGAATGTGAAAATATCTACTAGTCAATTGAGTAATAAGCTTCTACAACACTTAGATTAAAATATCAAACAAATACTATGATAGACCATCTATGACATCATAAAAATTCAAGTAATTCAATCTTTTTTTCACTGACTACTGATTCTATCAGAAAACGTACTAAAATATTATATGAGTCGAAAAAACAATAACACAACAAATAAATAATAATGAATAAACATCTGATTTAGCTCGTTAGATCAAACGCTTTGAATTCCGCACTCTTCTAGCGCAATGCAAGCATTTAGTTAACATTACTTTTCATATAGTGAACACAAAACCAATTTACTAAGTCACGACAATCAATTTAATATATTCAACTGAATTAATTCTATTAATTTTGGAAAATCAGTAGGCAAAACATATATACACTTAAAGAAATGAAAATAGTACATTATAGACAAGAACATTATAGTTATGACTTAGAACATGGAGAAACTTCTAGGCCCCCCCCTCATAGCTGACTACTATTGTTTAGTTCATTTGAGATTGTTTACATTCACCATTTTATTGAACAATGCCAAAATGTTTTTCGTTAAATCTGCTATTCTTAATTGAAGTTATTTTCTACATTTTTTTTAAGGTTAATGATAATAATATGAAGAAGAACTATAGACATTTTTACTAATTGCAATAACCCATTTATATAATTCTACAATTTATTCATTTCATCGGTTAGCAATAGAATGTCAACGAATCAGTTAGTTTCATATCAGATTAAAATCAAGAATTTTATAGAATGAGAATATAATTAGAAATAAACATTTTACAGCAGGAGCAGGATATTAATACTACTAATCATGATAAAAGTTATAGCCACATTTATTGCAATACATCATTTCAAGTGATCAAAACTCCACTTTTTTGATTGGGAAACTTGACCTAGAAATTTAGTGACGGACAAAATAATATAAGTAATATGTTTTGAGTTTAATCGCACACAAGTGTACACGTAGTAAGACAGTCTAATACAGCCAGTCAACAAAAGTTAGTTATCCAAGTATTGGATTGATTAGAAGTGATCACACGAGGAGCAGAACACCACAGCTCCGTCAAAACAAAACCCAGCGGTTCACAAATTCAGCCTATTTATGGCGCAGATACACTGAAACTCGATGTTGTAGATTAGTTACTGTCCGAATCAGTTAGCACCACAGATAATGCATTCACGTATATTGTTGACCTATGATCGTTTTTTTAGCAGTTTAAAAAGTATTACTGGGATGATATTTCCCTTCTTTTTATTGCAAACACATTATTAAGTGCCGATAGTTGATAAAAAAAACCCATTGGCAAACACAACAAAATATAGTCACCTATGTTTTCAATATCGCTTGTTTTGCGTTCACATTTGCTTTTGCAAATCATCTTAGTTTATCTTCAAAATTTGAAAGGAAAAAAATTTCAAAAAGCTTTTCATTCTACATCAATATTGGTGGGTTTTTATTTGGTCATACATAATTTATACTGTTGAAAAATTAATTTTATTTAAAAATCCTTTATTCATTATTTAAGCTTTTTGTCAACATACAGGAGTATCCATGCATTCTTTCCTTAAAAAAGATATTCACGAATTCTTGATAACCTCTAGTGACTAAATTCTGTCTTAGTTTTATTCACTAATTCTACGGTTAAAAGGAGATAACAATGAATCAAGAAAATAACAATCATTTTTTATAATTTAATAACTGTCTACAGTTAATTTAGATGCAAAAATCGATATCTGATCAAGTGTTACTTTATAAACTGATGCCTCATTTAAACATGTCTATTGAGAATAGAAATCATTGATTTGTAAGGTAAAACTATCGAATAAATTACGATCACTTCTTACCATCAGAATGTTACAAGTAGTTTTGCGACAAAACTATAATAGTTGAAATCATGAGTCAATTGAAGCTAGACCACCATGGAAAACCTGGAAGTACTAGTGACTGACTTCAAGAGATATTTCCTTGAGTTCTAGTGGGAAGCAGAAAACTATAATAAATCATCATTGTTTGCTCACTAAGCTCGGATTCTGAACAATAAAAAAACATTTCAAGCTTAGTTCGTTAGTAATAAATATATTTTTGTCATATACCAAAGAGTAGAAAAACTGTATTTCTGACGTTTCGTGACTTAATGAAAGCCACTTCTTCAGAGTAAATTAATAACAGATTAAATTAACACAAGTTTAGTTCATTAGAATTTATATAGCGGATAACAGTTGAAACTCTCTGTCATGACTAAGTAACGATATTTAAAGCTGATAGAGTGTGAAGTTAAGATACTTAGATCAGGCTTTTAAGATAAATACAAAAAAAGTTCAATTTTGGCCAAATTTGTAGGAAATATAATCCAGCTTTTGATAACATGTATAGTAATTAATGTAAAACAAACTACATATCTAGTCAGTCGGTGGGGTTTGACTTAGGCTATATCATGTAAGTAAGTACAATTAATAAGAATTTTGTAAATTATTTATATCATTGAATGAAAAGCCCTTTTAAAGTATATATATTTATATATGACCTGAAATAGCGTGATCATTAGTCGGACCACTTTATTTTCACACGTAAAACATGTGACAATTATCAAAATTACAATCAAGCAATCAATAAAGTACATACTTAGATTAAACAACAAAGATATGTTGAGAATTCAAAATGTTTACCACCCAGTAAAAGCTACATTCAAGTTATCTACGATTTATGTGAATTCATTAGTTTAAAGCTTTGTTTCGATAGATTTTCGTTTAGGAAAATTTGAGTGAATCTTCAGACTGTTATATTGTGAGACTTTAACACTGTATTTTCAACTTAATTCAGGTTTATTGAATGCAATATAGATGAGTTAATGAATAAGAGTGATATAACAATGCAATAAAATTAGACCAACAGATGAAGTTGAACCCTAAACAACAGCACATCATCTAATATTATTACTTCTTAACAACACAAAATGATTCAAAGTAGAAATTTACGAAAGAACAGTATTTGTTGAACAATAATAGCTCAAACATAAGCACACAAAAATCTAAAATTCAAACATCTGTAGGATGAAATATGTGCAGTGCCCAAAGAATTCTTAGCCAAGGTAATGACAGCTGACAGTCAATGGTACTGTCCAATGTCTAAATTCAACTAATTCACAGTATAGTGCAGCAATCTTTCAATGCCGGTGGTAGTTTACATACCCTATAGTTAAACTACGCTTTATGATGTTATGGGATAGTTCAATCCGTAAATGCACTTGGATGGAACGTAAGATGTACTATGGTTACGGTAATTCATTTTTCATTTTTGAAAAAACAACCCTAGGAGTGAATATATACAAACGAGTTTATATTATATTGGAAGAACAAAACACATTTGTTAGAAATTTCAGCATATAAATCACACATGAAGAAGCCCTACAGAAGTGAACACAATGTAAATAAATGTCTACAAATAATCGATTTCCATAGTTGAGATCACGAGTCGATTTAATCCAGAAAAACATTAAAAACCTAGAAGCATTAGATGGTCGTTTCGTCCTGGGATGAGACCCACCAGCAGTACGCACCCACGATGTCGCACGCTGGAATCGAACCCAGAACCTTCAGTCTCGCGCGCAAACCCTTAATCTATAGGTCATTGTGTCGGCATCCCATGGTGTTAATGTATAACTTCAATCGACCCAGGATCTTGCGCAACCATTCTTTATTGTCTTCAATGAGTAACTGTTAATCCTTTGGTGTTTCTAATAGTGGTCTAGCTTAGATGGATTCGTGAATTCAACTGTAAAATCACTACAATCTCTTGAAATCCCCATGCTGAAAATAACTTATTCACAAGCGATCATATAGAAGTAAATAGGCGGATGTGTGATAAGGTGGAAGGAGTAGACTTTGTTTTTCGCGCAGACAATAAGAAAAAACAGATTCCGTGAACAAAGTAATAACCCAAAAAAAATATTTCACTCAATTCAAATTCAAAATCATTAATCACTTATGACCGAAAAATTCTTAAAATCATTAGTGTTTGAAATGATGAAGACAATTATTACCTCAACTACACTTTTTGATGATATTGTGCCCCCTAAATTGTTTGAATTAATTCCTTGGCTCTAATTCTCTTCTGTAGTCTATTTTGGTTTTTTTTTTTGGATTAGCGCCATGTAATTTTGAGCCATAATCAGTTATTATTATCCCTTAACGATTTTTTGTGATTATTATTTGGTTATTATTATGACTTTTATGTTTTCCATTTTTCTTCATATCTGTCAAGCGGACAATTATTATTCATAGTTTTGATACGTAAATTATTTTCATCTTTATATTCTTTCCTAACCCAATTATTATTACATAACCTCATTTGACAATTGGAGTCTCGAATCACTTTATTACGCAATCTTATTTGAATTAATTCTGGAGGATTCACTCTCAGTCTAGACGACATTATCATCTATGCTTATTATTATTATTATTAATGGCTTTATTTAAAATTATATTTTTGGTACAATGTGGAATTCTCAGCACATAGCATTTCAACAAGTTTGCGTTTCTTATTTCGTGATCGATCCTGATGACAGATATCGAGTGATCACGAGTTCACGAATCGAAATCTGAATAATATTTATTCTCATCAATGCGCAATGCCAGCCACCACAATGTCTCTGATTGTACGTTTTTGTAACTTGTACAGAGAATGGTCGTAAACCTTTTACAAACACGCCTGAACAGTCTATATGATTAATAGACATAATAATGTTAAAATAAACAAAACAGATAACTTGTTGAAATATCCAGATGACAAGAACAGGTAACCCAGATAATCAAGCAGACCAACCCTGAAAGTTAACATAACATAAAACATTAGATTGATTGCTATCGGTGGTAGATGATGAGTTAGTGCGTTTGAACGACTTGGTTTTCAAACAACCAAAGTTTGTAAACTTTGTATCATGGACAACTTAATCTGATAGACAGTAAAACTAGTCTCCAAAAAAAGGGAAAATTTAATCCAAAGGTCAGTAAAAACGCTTGCACCGGATTAGTAAGTTACGTTATTATCATTATTATCAGATTGTTAAAAGTATTACTAAAATTAGTATACTACTTTATTTTATGTTAAAACAACTTATAAACGTCAAAATTGTGTGCGAATGAGCAGTAATCAAATAGTGCAGTTCCCCTATCTGTGACTCCCACATTCTATTCAAATGATTGAATACATTTTTTTAATGTAAAAACAATGTAACAAAAAATCCAGTCATTCTAATCTAAACTTTAGATTTGCACTGAATTACTGTACACTACAATACTACACATAGTATAGAAGTAATCACTGGTAAAATAAAACGAGTAAGGAGTCTATCAAGTGCATAACTTATAGTGGAAGAGGACATTTTAAACAATAACCACTTAAACTTATAGAATGCTAATGATTTATTATACTAAAAAAACGGAATCAATATTGAACTTTGACAAGTGAAGAAGAGAAAATGAATGAGTTTAAATAGAGAGAAATACTTCAGAAGGGGTTTTGTGGAGATTCGGTATTTTCATAGTTGAAAGCACAAGTCAATTGAACCTAGATCACCAAGGAAAACCTGGAAGCACTGGACGGCCGTCTCGTCCTATTGTGAGAATCCTCAGCATTGCGCGTCCACGATCTCGCCTCGCGAGATTCGAGGATTGGTTGAAGTTAGACATTAACACCATCGGATGCCGGCTCAGTTATGCACAATGTAGAAGTGGTACATATGTGCAACGAATCACAATTACTACATTGCATCAGTACAGTGAAATGTTGAAATATTATAAAAAGTAACAGTATTAATGATAATTTAGTGAACGGGAATACAGGCGGAACAATCAAATTGCAGAGTCCTTTAGTATTATCTGAGAACCATATAGTAAATACTTCATTTGCAGGATATAAATCAATTGTCTCAGAGTTGACTGTTCCTTCGTTTCTATACCAATCACTCTCTGTTCTTGTTCCCTTCTTTCAATCTTCTTACCATCAGATATTTCACTTTCAATTGGTGATACATGCTACTTATATCTGTGGACATCACTTGCACACATCATAATAGTAATAAAAATATTTTTTGTTATATTCCAATGAGTAGAAAATTGTATTTCTGACGTTTAGCGATTTAGTGCAAGCCACTCCTTCAGAGCAAATCAATAACCGAAATAAAATTAATACAAGTTAAAATAGTTAAAAGGAAACAACGGAGATTATTTTTAATACAATCAAAACCATAATATTAAATCATAATGTGATGTATGCTACTTGTGTTTGCAGATATGAGTAGTATGTAACACAATTCGGAAGTGAAATGTCTGCAAGCACAAGGTTGAGAACATTAAAATGAAAAGTAAGGAGACTGAAAACAATCAAACTAACAACAGGATGAAGGAACAATGAAGATTATAAGAGACAACTCAGAGAAGATATGCAAATGGTATATGATTTTCACATTTTGCTAAATCACTGTGTGATTGTGCATTAAACAATAAATTGGTCTTCCCCACCTAAGTGTTTGTTCACTACAATAGTATCAGTGATAGTAGCAAAGATCAGGCGTAAAAAAAATATGATTTGGGGAGAAATCATGAACCCGTTGCATAAGAAAACTCCAAGATAACCAAGATATTGACGATCTAAAGAAAGAGCGAATTCATCTGTCTTATTGGTAGTAATTCTAAGCCATGTCATCTGAAATCTCTAGCTACGATGAGTACGATAATCGTGCAAACATCAATCACATATTCTATACTTAACTTTATATCAATCAGACCAACAATCACTGACATTAGAGACTGATTCTACGATTTAGTTAAGTTAGCTATGGAGATTTTCAACCTATTCTTATTTGCTTTTCAAAAACAAATTATATTAATCATTATTAGTGTCTTTATTTCTATGTATTTCTTAATAATTTATTAATATACGGATTATGAAAATGAACTTTCTTTCTTTTATATACTTTCAAATATCATTATGTATTTATTTGAACTTTTGTATATTTGACCTTCATTAATTTTCATATTATAAACGCCTTGACATATGCACAAATGTGACCAGTCTATTCGAAATATGTTGTATAGATGCCTTATATATACACTTTTCAGTTCCATTCCATGTTCACATAACACAAACGATGTTTACCAAAACGCATTCACTGTTATAAAGCGGTCATAATATCTAAGTTTAGTAAATGCATTCCGGAACTAGTCAATCAGTCCATCATAAATAGAGAACAACCTGACTCAAAAGCGAATAAAGTGAAACAGTTTGAATAACAATAATCTTAATGTGTAGTCAAGATCTATAACCATGGAATGTAGTTCAAAAGAGGCAGATGAAACTAACGATTTATATAAACATACAAAACAAATGCAACTGTATCACTCCTGAGAGATACGATTAGCAAATGTTTCAACATTAAAAATCAAATATTGAGAATTCCTAGCGGAAACAACGCTCTTAATAATAATAACCATAATAATAGTATTAAAATGAAGTAAAACAAAATCACTTAAGTAAAAGTAGGAGTGAAATATAAAAGAAAAGATATGAAGCAAATAGATCACAGCATGAACTAAGGCCATGATAAAGAAAAGGATATTACATATTCTATTGAACATTATTCGTTGTCCTATAGTACATTACGCATAAAATTACATATCTATGTATATATATTCGTCAGTGTTGATATATTGTACGATCATCTGAAGCCTAAAAAGTAACCTAAAACACAAATGTAACACTAGCGACCATAACCTAAAGAAAAAACACCAGACAAGTCACAACGAAACCTTTCAAGTTAGCATTGTACACTTGTGATGGAGTCTCAAGAGATTACCAAGAAAACAACTACTCAGTGCTTCCTAGCTTTCACTAACCTTTCATCATCTAATATCAGTCCTTATAAAGAACAGGTTTTTAAGGTTGAACATATTTTCACAACCGACTGAACTAAGTAAACTTATGATAAGTATTGAAATGATGTAAACACTAACAAGTCCGATCATATAACAATATTGATGTGCGTATCTATCGAATATTTATTTACAAAATGAACCCAGCATGATTTCAGATTAAGTGAAGATAGGTAACCAATAGAAATAAGGAATGAAGCAATTATATATATAAGATCTTTTTCTGTTTGTTCAAAATTAATTACAACTGGCAGATATTAAAAAAGAAAGAAAAAGAGAAGTGAGGAAAAAATATTTAATCAAGATCAATCATAGTTTATTTGTTTACTACTTAAACGATATATTTATTGTATACAAAAGAAATCGATCAGAATTGAAAAGTGAATCATTGTATTTAGAAACTCTATGGTTTTAGGCAGGGTATGTTGTATTGTAAAATCCAAAAAAGTGTTAGGTTTATGTGAAGATAAAAAAACGTCTTGCGGTCAATTACAAACCAACTGATGCTGATCATAAATAGATTGGTATTTATTAAGAAAGAAAAAAACATGAGTGGACTTGAACATAACACTCAACTTCTAATTGTAAAAGTAACTCCAAATAAAATAGTACTGAGTTAAATAATCATTAAAAAACAAATATTGAAAAATAGGCTATATTAGAAAATCAATAACTGATCTAAGTAAGACCACCACTGAAAAACTGGAAGCGAAAGACGGCTGTTTCAATCAAGTATGGAACTACTTAACAGTATGCAATTACTAACCCGTAGGCAGGAATCGAACACAGGACCTTCGGGTCTCGCGCATGAACACTCAGTCTCTAAACTACTAAGACGGAATCAAATGTTGTAATATTTTTAACTTCAATCAATTCACGATATTGCCCGACTATATTTTATTATCTTTGGTGTGTAACTAGCTCGCACCTATCACGGTTGAGTTCCATGATCACAACGTGAGATTAGAACTTGATAAAATTTCCTTTCGAAGCTAGTCACTAGTGACCACGTGATAATTGTCAGTAATAAGTCCAACAATCTCCACGATCCCATACTGTTAATTATTTTTTGTCTGATCAATAACAAAAATTAACTGGATTGACTAATAGTGTGATTATTTATTAAATGAAGATTAAATAATTTATCATGATATCATGTTCAAGATTTTTACGCAACACATAATTAGCGAGTTGAATTCTTTAAGGAATTTAAGTTATTATTAGTAGTAATCAATATTTTTTTTGTCTCTAATCAGTCATTGATTATGATGTAGATAGGGATTTTTCGAAACTATTCCACATAACTTTCAGGTTACTCAGGTATATACTGTTAAGTCAACGATTAGATGATACTATCTAGATTTCACACGACATATGTTCACTATCGAATGTATTCAATAATAATATGATTAACTTTAAAAGAGGTCAGTATTTATCGATTTACCCTGTCAATAACTATGTGGATCAAAACACGTTAGAATCTTTCGTTTCATTTAGATCTGATTTTTATCTCTACTATGACACAATATAGTTGTACCCATTGAATTATTCAATCTTTGATATTTCATATGAGTATAATTAATGACATGACTTAGTAAGAAATCGACCAATGTTACACAATATTCAATAATTGCATGGATTCTATGAAGTTAAGTATCATCTCAATGGTCTAACTGTCTAAAGTTAGCAGCGAGATCTGAAGTTCATAGGCTCAATCTTCAATGAGATCATGCATGGACTTGGTTGAGTCTCAAATACTAAGACGCAACCGTCCTTACAATTCTCCTAGTTTGGTAATGATATACGAACTGAAATAAATCTATTACGAACACCGCCTACAAATTGAATCGATTACCATAAAGCCACTTCATTTATTGGATTAAACTTGGAAAAATAGCCTACCAACTAAATGAAGCTCGCTTATGGACACATAAACATACATAACATATATGGAATACCAAGAAACGAAGAAATAAAAGCTTTTTAAATTAACATATAAGCTCACAGAACGAATATTTATTCATCCATTCAATTATGTCACTCGCCTATCGAATATACATATATATATAATTTATTCAGAGTACTACTACTATTTAATACTTTAAATTAGTCACCTATCAAAAAAGAACCTAATTCATCTTCAATCAAAAGGTTCAGAATAGAAATGAAACTGATTTAGAGTATAGTTAACATTGTTTGTAATAGTAATAATAACAATAATGATTTTGTTTTTGCTGTTCCCTACGTAAACCATAGAAGTGGATTATAATAATACAGTAAATTATCCAATTTATCAGTGGACTGAATTAGAAGACAACAATAAATAAATAAATAATATATATAAGACGACAACGGATTTGAAGGACATGCTTAAGTATTGAATTAAGATAAGGATTCCATTGAATAAATTATATACAAACTAATAATTTATCTTCATGACACACACACCCGTACATATAAATATATCGAGATGAGAAAGGATAATAAAAAACAACAAATAAGTGCTTTTATATACTGTCCGATATAATCGTTACTGTATATATACTCAAAATATGTGGGGAACAATTAAAAATTTATTATTAAAGTATAGATACTATAAAATGATAACATAATTAGAAGGGGGTTTTAGTGGAGATTTAGTATTTTCATAGTTGATAACAGTTAATTTAACCACAATTATATGGACGGATGAGTAAATATGTATGATGTGTGGGCGAGAATGATAATGATCGGTTGTTTTGCTGAGTCAGACATGTAGATAATGTGACAGGTGTTATATGTGTTATATATTCCCCTAACCTTATTATTATTATTATTGATTAACTTGGATTGTTGTCAGATTTGGTGTGGAATTATATTGAAGTTATTAGTCAAGCTAATCTCGTGTTCTTGATCTGAGTTGTGTTGAAGTCCTATAGAATTAGACACTAGGAGGGAATCGAGTGTAGATATTCGTCTAAGGTAAATTAACGTCCCACATACGTGTAAAAAGTGAAAGGACTGTTATAACAAAAAATCCTAGCGTTATAACAAGTATCCTACCGTTTATAACAAAGTGTATATGTATGTTCTGACTGTTGAAATTTATTTACGACTGAATTATTCAGTATCGATTAGTTCATTGAATATGTTTCTTGCTATTACTTGCTATTTATATGTGAATAATGTGCTCTAGAGTTTGAAGCAATGAATGATATTACCTGATTCGAATCCTACTTTGAACATTTTAAGTATATAACATTAATTGGACTTTTTTTTAACTATTAGTAAGGCATACCATTTCACTAACCGAAACGAATTCCATAGAAAAAATGTTTACATTTGAAAGTCAACTTACTGCTGTACATTTCATCAAGTTGAAATTAGGAAATCAAATAAATAATACTATTCTATGGTGTCATTATTACGCAATAAAATAAACTAAATAATTTATGATTACAGAACACTAATGACAAAACTATAAGTACAGATGGATGGTGGTTAGCATTGGCATCTAGGAAGTGCATTTCATCTTAATTAAGACTCGTTAACTGGATGTACCTGCATCCTTGAGTTGATGTTCACGCCAGGACTCAAACCAAGTATCGACTGCTTAAAACGTCATAGCATTATCCACTTAATTTTTGAGTGCAGGTAGCCACTAGTTTGTGTA
Source organism: Schistosoma mansoni (assembly GCF_000237925.1). Classification (NCBI taxonomy): domain Eukaryota; kingdom Metazoa; phylum Platyhelminthes; class Trematoda; order Strigeidida; family Schistosomatidae; genus Schistosoma; species Schistosoma mansoni. Next base: position 10,472,387 of record NC_031496.1, read on the forward strand.
ATAAATAACTGTTCACATTTTCATTCTTATCATTAACAAAGTGATAATTTCAACGATGGTGATGAAGTAAATTCTACTTTTATTAATAAATAATGTATGTCAATATACAGATGAAAAACATTTTGGTGTGTACATATGTAAGGCTTACCTGACATAGTATTTTTAAACGAAAGCACTAAATTATTTCTGATTCATCTCGATTTCGTCGAAAAACCGATATTTATAGTAACCATAATAATAAAAGCAATAACAACAAATAAAACAACTTATGGTGAAATTATTATTGATAGAAACAAAAAACGGGACAACAACACATACACATACTTACAAAAGTCACTTGGTTTAGCTTGAGATAAATCTTTGTAGAAATCTGTTCGATGCGCTTTTTTCAAACCTGTACATAAGCCAAAATCACTCAATTTAATATGGCCCTATGGACCATTCCATAGAATATGGTATAGTTGTAGTTGTGATTATGTTACATTGATAAATGCAGACGCATGAACGATGAGTCAGATGATTGAGTTGTGAGAGGGGAAAAAAAGGAAAATCATTATGACATTAATAGAATGTTAATAAGTGATGTTTTAATCTAGAGGCAATTAGTAGAGATTGTGAAATTTTAAGGTACTTTCATTCACGAATTGGTCTTAAATAGACAACTAGTAATGACGTGAAAGAATTGGACAACCGTTTAATCCTAGTATGAGACTACTAAACAGTGAGGATTCACGAACTTGCATCCGGGAATCGAATCAGGTCTCAGTGATGATTTGGATAAGATCAATACGTGAGTCAAACAATGAAAATCTACAATCTCTTCAATTCGCTTTATACTAATAATAATCATGTGGTCATTAGAAATTAGCTCAGTGAGAAGTAGTGACCAGTGGAGTTAAAGCAATGAATGAGGATTGCGCAATATTATGAATTGACATGTACACTGAAAGATCCCCCCCTAGTGGTCTAGAGGTTAGCGGTTTGTGTGCGAGACCGAAGGTTCTGAGTTCCATTCCCAGATGCAGGGTCGTGGATGCGCACTTTTGAAGAATTTCATACTAAGACCAAATGCCCGTCCAGCGCTTCCAAGTTTTCAAAAATAGTTTAGCTGAGATTAGTTTATGTTCTAAGTCATGAAAATGTTATTTAGAAAACGCAAAGACGTTGATTTAAACAAGGAAATAAGAAATAAGAAATGAGGGAGAAACATATGTTTATAAACACTAGCTTTGTGTATCGCATATATTAGAACAAAGCATTGTTTGACGAAAAGGAAGGAAGATGAAAAATACGTAAAGAAATAGGACGACAAAGAGAGAAGGCTTTCATTCTTGTTTTCTACTAAAAGCTGAACTCAAATTAGGATGTATTTTTCTGGGTTTTTTTTTAAAAAAAAAAGGAATAATAGGTACATGCATTGACCTAATCATTTTATTAGCAGTATTAACATAACAAATCATTGGATTTAAATCAAAAATATCAAATAATTTGCACAAAAATACAACATTAACTTTAGTACTGTTGTATCCGGAAGAGAATTACGAATGGTAACTTTTGAGGACTATTTACTGGTCAATGTAATATGTATATTCCCTATAGTAATTAACCTAGTCATATTCGTTTCCTCTTATCACTAACTTTATTTTGACCTTTGAACTATTATTATACGATTCTCGAGTTATCATCAGTTTATTGATTACTATTCACAGCCACATTCGGCTAAATATTGTACAAATGTTATTATCTATTTTATGGGTCGATATGGTTTGTTTGGTTGGTATATAAACTCAGTATGTTTGAAATAAAATGATTCATACCACTGAGGCTGTTATTGGTGTTTTGGACTTCACTGGCTGGGCTAGGCAGATCGCAGGACCGGTTAGCACTCTAGTCTGCTCGTACGGGTTTCGTGTCACTGTTCCAGTCTATAATTCGCTGCTCCCTGATTGGCGGTTCTATCGCGTCACACATTAGCAAATCATCCACTCGGCTACGAGATATAACACTTAATAATATTATTTAATCAGTCGATTAAGTCGAAAAACTGATTTATAAATAACAGCTGAGGTTGTGTAGTCAACAATTACACATCTCTAAACTACAGTCTGCTCTAATGTATGATGTCGGTTGAAGTAGGACTATGGTAAAACAATATCAAAGATTGACGAATTGATACCATGACACTAATTGATGAAGTTAACGACTGTCTATTTATGTTATGAATTTAGGGGTGGAATTTTCTTTAACGACTTCTAGAGGCTGATGAGAAGAAAGGCTTAGGGCTTCTAATCGACACGGTATATAATCGACAACCGATTATGATAGAAAAGGCTTCGACAGGATTGGAGAATAAGGATTAAATCATCACAACATCGGTTGGCAAAAGATTCATCATGGTAGTCTTTGATGAAGAGAATTTTTATCAAGAAGGTCGAAGATATGTTTGAAGACTACAATGATAGCGCAATAAGAAGCGAATGAGACTGAGTACGTACAATAAGAGCTAAACCTATCCTACAGCATTCTCACTCCACAAAACTTGAAGACAGCCATCATATATTTATTATTCCAAGGAATAGCTACCCTCATAACTTTTTAAAAGATGTCACAGCAAAACCGTCATTAGGAACCGAAAGATCTTTTATTATTATTATTATTATTATTATTAATGGCTTTATTCAATATTATAATCTGATACAATATAGAATAAGAAATAAATAAAATTTTGAAATCCTTGGAAATTAGCATTACTCAAAAAAGGAACACAATAACTTGTTTGTAATTTATACATAACAAAAAAAAAGAAACAGTGAATAACAAATATCAATTACAAGACGACCTGCTTCTATTGAGACAGATATTATACTGAAAAAAGTGAGAGTATTCTCCATTTAGGTATTAACGAACACAGACAACACAGACAACGACTAGACAACAACGAATATAGATTTGACCGAGAAAGGGTCAAAATTGTATGTCGAAGATACCTTAAAAACCTCGATCAGTTTCTTAAAGTCAGACAATGAAGTCATTGTGCCACATATAGACACATCGCGACAGATTCAAACCACTTACTGATGAAAGCTAGGTCAATGAATCACGTGACCAGAGGTCACAGAATAGAATCTAGTGTGAATGAATTTGTATCACGGCAATCGAAATGGATAGATTCAGCAAATATTCTCCTCTGTTTGATGAGACAGTTGACGGTGTTATCCGAAATAACAGATAAAGTTTTGTAATTAAATCCTCCAGTTAAGAAAATCTATTAATATCAAATCCATTCATTCCCTAGATTTCTTAAAGGTCTCAACAATGTATTATCTTTGGAGGAGCTTCGCTTTTAGACTAGTATATTACTTTTTTATTCCTTCCATTTTCATTAATTTTCTCCATTTGAGACAGTTTTAAACTATGCAATTTATGCTGTGCCCTGCACTGGAACTAGGCGGTTGAAGGCTATTGTAAAGGTGTTTTGAAACCACGTTTTGTAGTAGTTAGCGCCTGTCATTGAGAAATATTCGAGATCTCAAAGGGATTGACCCTCTCTGAGGCATTAATATCTAAACCAATTCATATTGTATGCACAGATGTATTTTGACTGCGACTGACTTCTTATAAGACTGGTTACCTATTAATAATCAATATGATGTATGGTCCTTAGTGTAGAATCAATCCCGTCAATAAAGCTTCGGTTAACCTACAATTGTTCTACACACGAATACATCTGTCATTATTACAACTGCTTAGAGCCAACGAGATGGTATACCGAAACTGTAGTTTGTTCTTTTATTAAATTATGACGAACGGTACCATATGGAATTATAGAAATAATAACCGAATATTCCAAAATCAGGATTACTTAAACACACACATATGAACACAAAAGCATAACTACCTTTGCATCAAGTAATAAATTGTCCGGTTTAATATCACGATGAATAAAACCCATTTTATGTATTGAATCTATTGCTAAAACGGTTTCTGCTATATAAAATTGAGTTTGAGATTCTGTCAATGTATCACGTTTCATCAACAGTGTCATCATATCACCTAGATGAGAACAGAAAAAAAAGGAAATCATCGAAATAGACAGAAACGAACTAGATAAGGTAAACACTTTTTTGTTATCAAAATTAAGAACATTGTTGTGAATAAAGATAAGTTACAGTGAAATTAAACATTGTTCCGCCTAGTTTGGCCTAATTTATTTATCAACCATACACCTAAGAGAAGTTTATAGTCATCCGAGTTGTAGCGTTATTTAATATAAAGATGATTTTTTCTCTTGAAAAGGATTTGGAAATAAATGTTGGTAGAAAGATGGTGGATACATTTTACACTATCACTGGGTATTTTTTAACTTCATCTTAGTAAAGAAATAGTAGTATTGAATGAGTCATAGCTATGTGAACTAAAACGACTGAACTAATCCTGAAACCTGTAACTTATGGTGTTTTAATCGCTGGAATAGCGTTCCCAACCATAACAACTACTTAAGATACACTTATCATGGATGCCTTGAAAAGATATAACAAAACCTAGTTACAGCTAAGGGTTCATAATTGATAGCTGGCAAGTTATATATTTCAATATTATTTGTAAAAATTATATTTGAAATAATCTCGGAGATTAAAATTTAGATAGTTTCAATGTTTGCTGAATGAAATGCTAATCATTCAGATTATTTCAATTATGATTTTCACAAATCATGCCTTCTATATACTCAGCAACCGACTTCTGTCAAACTATTCGTTCAAATATTGACAGATGTTCCTTTGTTATTCCTATAAAATATTTCGTAAGAAAACTAATCCGAAAATTTAAAAAATGACCAAACAAGATTGAGGATTCACTTTCAACAGTGTGTTAACATATATTCAGTTGTATTATTATTATTATTATTATTATTATTATTATTATTATTACTTAAACAGGGGTTGAAATGAACTTGATTTTCTACTCCATTCAAAAAAATAAATAAATAGTAAAATCAAAACAATAACGATAGAATGAGTACCGATTGACTGACGTGACGACAATCAATTGTAGTTGAAACGACTGAAAATGTAAAAACAATCTTATGATTTTATTTGTTTAATTTTGAAAACCAAAAGGAAAAGAATTCGATACCTTCCAAAACCTAAGTTATCGACAACGATTATACATTATCACGTGAATCAAATGATAAAACGGATGAGCAGGAAATCGGTTTGAAAATAGTATGTACAGAATATTCACCTATTTACTCCAACTCTATACAAGTGTCATTGATGAGCATGTCACGTCCTCTGATTGGTTGTGGACGAAATACGATATACACATAACGGCACTCGAACGTGAAGAATTTCACAGTCGAAAGTCAGAAGAGGCAAGGAAAATATTAGCGTTAGCTATAACATCACTATAATTCAGCCGATCCGCAAGGAGGCAAGTTATGCTACCGTCCAATAGTGGCATGCCATGTTGGTATTCTAGAAAGCTCTCTCAGATTCTAATCGGACGGAAACTCTTTGGCTCCTTTAGAGCCAATGGAGGTTTCGTTGTGCTCCTCAAAAGCCGTTTCAACAGAACAAAGTAGGTTAGAAACGATGAATATTTTAAAATTAATTCATCATAATAATTCTACGAATAACTCATTTACATTTTAGTTATCGTACGGCATATTTTTTTAAAGGATTTATATATGTCTTCTAGCCTTTTTCATGGTTTATTCACTTATAACAGAGTAAATGGAAAATAGAAGAGCTATATTTTCATTTTTTGTAAAACAAGACTTGTTTTTTCTTATTAATAGTAAAAGTTTGATTCATTTCGTTATTGAAAATCAAAACTAAATTTTGATGGATCTATATTGGCATACTTACAACCTGCTGTATGGACTGCCTCAATATACCCATCACCTTATTTATTTATCATCATTAGTATTTATTTATTGATAATACATTAATTGTGGGTACCAATGAAATTCAGGATGCCCATTTCGTCCTATTTAGGATTTATCACCTGATTGTGAATATTCATACTGGTAAACCCAGGTGGTGAGTCTCAAACAAGACAAAACGCGAGTTCTAGATCCTACTATTATGCAGGAGCCATTTGTTCTAAACTTTCGTTTAGTTTAAACAGAGTATTGATGATATAATAGAATAAACATAAAAGACGGTATTAAAAACACAAAAAAAAACTAAAAATACTAAAGTATACAGGTCACGGGGGCATACAAATATGCATACACACTTAGTATAATATAAAGATGATGGGTAATATCATTCTACTTGAACTGAAGTAACCTGAAATTTATCAATTAAAACCAAGTATACTAGTTTAGAAATACAAACTGATGACTACACTTGTGTATGTATGCGTATAATCAATGAAAAGGATCATGACCTACAAGATGTTAGTCGATTACAAAACGATTCGAAAGGTAGGATTCAAGAGGAGTGAAAGAAAGACTAAACATTAGTACTTTTCACTTATATTTAGACGTACGTATATAAGAGTGCTTGTGAAGCTTAACTTTTCAAGGTCAAGGACATGATTGGACTGTTAGCAAACGACCACTGATATTCCTCAGGTGTTCCTCTTTTATTTTTTTAAGCATCTAGTAAGAAATGTTGAAGTTAAAAGTAAATCTCTAAGTATAGACACCAAATCAGTTTGTGAGATTGAAATCATCAATTTACTTAAGAAGTTGGAAAATCCGTTATCTACATATAGCCTACAATGACAAGCTAAGCTAGATAACATACAAGTACATTGGTAAAATAAAGATAGAAGACAATACCATAACATGATATCAGCCCACAAAATCAAATGACGGTCTATCTAAATATAGTTATTTATTTATTTGAACACATAAATATTGGTAGAAAGGGGCATCAGATACATATGCGCCACACAGATCTCATTTGATTTGTGTGAGGGCTGTGATACTGCACGGGTGCCCAAACCGAAGCAGGTGGTTTTCTTAAGCAGCCACACCCAGAGCCTTTGACCTAAAGATCTGATCCACAAGGCAGTGGAACATCGTAAGGAGATACAGTCCCCTGGTGGCCGGTGACCAACAATTGGTTCATACGCCATTTGTTCCCTTAGGATACTGGAGCCCATGTGCACCATTGGTTTGGAAGGAGGGTTTTCCAACTTTCCTAGGTGGACTTTCTGTGTCCACCAACCCGGTTAAAGTGCCGGATATTCGCATTTCGTCCTCTCAATTTCGTAGATAACACCCCCGCCACGAGAAGGCAGTGAGTAGGATTTCCCTGGCAGAGGCTATCAACACGTGACCATGTGAGAGCATTTCGAGAGGAAGAGCGGACTCTCCCCACTCTCAGCCATACCAGGGCATTTGGGGGCTAAATATAGTTAAGATTCGTGTGAATAATCGAATACTCTAGTTAAAGAAGTTAGATAGTAGACGATAATATAGAAACTATTTATTTTCCCCTGAATTTTAAATGAAAATATTATGTAGTGTTCTTCATTTTCTTATCGTACTATTTGAGATATGATGGGTCAACAGCATCTCAATGATCAGATTAAATTTATATCAATCAAGCATTGATATACTCCTAATATCTTTTATCAGTTCATAAAACTGATTGTATTTTATTGTATTGGTACTCATCTATCACTATGTGAATCAGTTAAATGAAGTCGAATAAACTGAATTATTCGATCAGTTCATGCTTTCAATCACAAAACTGTATATAAATAATTAAATTTGTCATGGAAATTATCTTATCATTCCACTGATAACATACTAATTCTAAAAAAGTAATAATTGTAAACAAAGATTTTATTCAAAAACAAATAAATTTTACAAAAAGAACACTTAAAATAAAATAATTATTTATTATTTTCATAGTTGAAATCATGAGTCAATTGAAGCTAGACCACCATCGAAAACCTGGAAGCACTGAACGGCCGTTCCGTCCTATTATGGGACTCCTCAGCAGTGCGCATCCACGATCCCGCACTCGCGAGATTCGGACCCAGGACCTACCAGTCTTTATTAAGATTTTACACATGATCTATAATAATAAAATTCATGTTATTATAAACTATGAAGGTCCACTATGGGATTTGAATCGACAACTGCATCTCTGTGTTAATGTGGTATGGCAACTCGAACTGATGTAGGTACGTACGAAGTTCTACGTTGTGACTGACTGACTGAAGGTCCAAGTCAAAAAGAATAATGGTAGTCTGTGTGAGAATTTTGAAAAATTTTGTAAGTGCTCTGTACTAAAAGTATTATCTGATTCGATTAGAAAAACCCAAAAACAGAAAATGAACACCTAATATGTGTATAGTTGAAGAGAGGAGAAAGAAAAAAGAAAACGAAAGCAAATTTCAAACAGATCTCGTTTCAATGGCTTTACTTTTGATTAGAAGTAGTGATTAGACAAAAACAGCAATAACGAGAGAACAAAAAAAGCCAAATATGCATTAAAGCATAAATCACATATTAGATAATAATAATAATAATAAAACAATGTTGATATACTTTAGTTTTCAATGTTTATTGAGATCAAGTGATAGAAAATAATCACAATATCAAAATTATTCAGCAATGAAAATGGATTACAAGTGGTTTCGTGGTGATTGGTTAATGTCATAATTCACATCAGAGATTAATATTAGTTAAACAATCACTGAGTGGTAATTCACTGAAGTCTGGTTAGAAATAGTAACCAGTAGTGTACAACTATATCGGAGGTGTAGGGGAGTTACTCATCAAAGAAAATGGAAGATAATTGTGCAATATCACGAATTGATTGAAATTAAACAATGTGAACCGTTAGATCTCGACTAAGTAGTCAAAAGGTTAGGCGCTCGGTACAACATATGAACTTTGGTTCAGTAGTCGGTGGGGTCATGAGCACTGATGAAGATTTCAGTGCCAGGACAAAACAGCTGTTCAATGTCTACGCAACTAAGATCAGTCCATGATGCAAACTGTGAAATAAAATTAAATGCATGAAATATTTAACGACTGATATTGGAAAAAAGTTTGATGCTACGTTTTATACTTGTTAGTCAAGTGTGTTTATTGTAGTGTAGCGAAGTATAAAAGAATATATTCAATGATTCACATTATCGCGTATATTGTGTATAGATATTAGCATATGGTCTTGGTACGATCGAGGGTATAAAGATTCCACTCTCCCTCTATAAATACTCTCACACGGCCACGCTTATATAACCACTAAAACGGAAGTCCTACTCACTGACTTATCGTGGCATTACTGTTGTTTACGAAATTTTGAGGACAAAAAGCCAATGTCCAGAGCTTTAACCGGGGTGATGGATATGGAGGATCCATATGGGGAGTAAGAAAACTCTGATTTCAAACCAATAGTGCACATGGGCTCTAGAATCCTGAGGCAAAAAATGGAGTATGACCCTATTGTTGGTCACCAGCTACCACAAGACTGCATCTCCTGACATTGCTTCACTGTCTTGTGGATTAGACTTCTAGATCATAGGCTCGATGAGTGATCTTCTAAGAAAACCACCTGTTTCGGTTTGGGAGCCCAGGCAGTATTTCAGCCCGCACACAAATAGAATAACAAAGTGTAGCACATACATATTTGGTGCTTCATTGTACCAATCTTTATGTGTTTAAGTAAATAAATAGGATATCTCGCTGCATCACTGGTGTGAATAGTTTAACCATCTAGTAAAGAAGAATATGTCACTCCTTTTTATAATTATTTTGCACGAAATATCTACCACGATTAAATGCATTTATATCACGTTAAGGTGAATAAGAAAAGAAACCTGATGACAGTCAATACAAATCAACAGAAGTGCACTATCCAGAAGTTACCCTTCAAGGAAGTTGACTACTATCTTATATAAAACTAAGTGTTCATTAATTTAATCACTGATAGTACACAGGACAAATAAGTACTAACGTTTTTTGTAAAATTTAGAAAATGCATAGATTTTCAATTTTCTGATTTAAAATAATCAAAATTCTGAAATCTTTGATTTAGATATCAACTAATTGATAGTTGTTATGAATAGTAGTATCAAGTACATTATATTGTGCTAAATTACAAACCCCACCTATATTTATTGTTCACAAGGTAATGAAAAGTGAACAGATGAAAATTATATTTTTATGATAAATCCACATCAGTCTATATCGTCATGAGAGAAGAGGAAACAATCCCAACACATCTGATAATGGTTATCGTATCGTGCTCTCTCTCTTTCTCTCACTGTTTTTTTCATACCTCATTCGCTTAATGTAGGCAAACAAACAAAAAATATATTACTACCATAGTAACAATATCGTTATAATAAGGATTATTAAATTTATTTTCCATAAAATATTCTATTGTTTCCCCTTTCTGTTTTGTTATATTTTATGAAAGAATTGCATTGTAATGTATGCATAGGCATTATAGAAGTAGAAAATGAAGTATAAATTAATTGTTCAGTAATATTTTCAAATAATTCTTTCTATAGCTTTAATTTCCAGAAAAAGGAAAAAGAAATGAAAAGCAACAGACTAGGATAAAGAAAGACTGAGACTGCGTTATAATGTTGACGTTAGATGAAAATCATAACGTCACAAATTAATTGGACTTAGGCATTTAGATCACTAGGATTTTGAAAACAATGGTTGAAAGGTGTGGTGATCTCAGCGAGAACGTAAGTTTGAATAAAACAGTTGTCACATTTGCATTAATAATGAAGTTGCGGAATAAAAAAGCTTGTGGACTTGATAGTTACATTCTTTATATGAATCCATATATCAGTCTGTATTCGGTTCGTGAATAACAAAGACTCAACTTGTTAAACGTTTTAACCCAGCTTCATCTACATTGATTTTGACCACCAAATGGTATCATCGTTAGTCTTCACACAAACAGTGAGACTCAGAGTTGAGTACATAAACCTAAACTTTTTAAATGAGTTATAGTAAGACATTAATTGCCGTGTTGTTAAAAGACATGATGATGTCTTATGGAAATTATGATTCACGTAAACTGGTTAATCTTAGTTACAGAGACTATTTGATTTTAATATTAATTTTATATTACACTTCAGTAAATCTATACATGTGTTTACTAAACCTATCCTTGAAAATTCAGCAACAGTGAAGGATCGAATTAACAGTAAAAATAAACTTAAATATATATACATCTGTATTTTAGGACCAATTCAACAATGATATAGATTAAATCAAGAAAACATTAATTGAACTTACCACCTGGAAGGAACTCCATAACTAAATACAGATTGACTGAATCTTGAAATGAATAAAACATTTTCACAACCCAAGGATTATCAGCTTTGACTAGAATATCACGTTCAGCTCTTACATGAGCGACCTAATAATTAGAAAACAAACGAAATATTCGAAAAATTAAAATATATTTTCAGGTTTTAAAAAGGTTGAAATTCATTACTTTACACTCAACTCAAACATCTACAATTGAAACTAGAAAACTAGCCTTAATTGTGTCATTTTTGTTTCGCGTTACATAAACTTGGTATACTTTCGAAATAATGGATGCGCACTGCTGAGGAGTTTTATGCTACGATCAAACAGGTGTTCAATGTTTTTTTGATTCGAGTGATTATCTTTAACTCACGTCAGCTCATAATCTAAAACTATGAATTCAATTATAATTCCTCTCTGAAACAACCTATACTGATAATTTACTCTAATTAGCGATGGAAATTCATAATCAGATTGACAGAAATCAACTCTGGAAGATAATTATATACTGCTATTTTATGAATGACACTTTAGTTCACAAATATACATAGAACTTCATTAGGAGATTTATGAAGATTTATATTATTGGGCGGTCCACATTACGGAATTTATTCAGTCGGAAAACTGTTAGAAAGTAGAAAGCAAAGATCTGTTGGAACCATGTACAGAATTCATGAGCAGTCTGAATTGATAGACTCAATAAGAACTGACGGCTTCCAGATATTGTAGCGAGTTCGTCATTATGAGACTAGATTCTTGTCGTTCACATCTACAATAGACAGATAGACAGAGGATGAGCAACCTAAAACTTGGTACCGATAACCAGTTTTAACCACATTTTTTGTTTTACAAATGACAGTAAGTCAAGTACACAACACAACTTTTTTAATCAATGAGATTTTTGTTATCTTATTATCACGAAAAGAACGAAAGGAATTTAAGCAAAAACAAACTCAACAAATGCCTTTGCACACATGTTGATAAATATAATGATAACATGCATGTGAAAGAAAAACGCGGGATCAATATGCGTAGAAACCCATACCAATAACAATACTACTACTAGTAGTGATAATATTAACATCACTTTCAGTATTATAAACGTGATAATTTAAACGTATCTGAAAACAAAATCAATACAAACGGTGAGTGTATCTATGTCTTTTATATGTGTGTACCTGTGAATAAGATTAATGGTCAATTTAGCTATTGTATTCATGTGCACTACAACATTTTTATAGTTGTAATGTAAAGCTCTTATGTTCCAGTGAGTAATTTATGCGTAGAACTACAATTATGCAAATATTTATAAACACTGTTACAATAGGAAAAACAACAAGAAAACATGTATTGTAATGAGTGTAAGTAAGATGTTTTTTCCTATGTAAATAAAATCAATTTTCGTTTTTTTTGTAACTCTATAGGCGAAACAAAAATGTATTACGAGTACAAATGAAGAATAACAACATTTCTGAATGAATGGTATAGAAGCTGATATATCTAAACAAACACTTTACAATTCGACGGACTACATGACAATGATAAGTATTGCATATATATTTTCTGACAAACATTCGTGAAGAAATTGCAGTCTGTAATTATTTCGTAAACTATTCAGTCAATAATCAAACCGAGTTAATGAAGTTTTATCCACTTAAGATTTGTACAATAAGCACGAAACAACATTCAGTATTTATTGTTAATTACTGGTTGATAGTCTTCACCACAGCTTAACTTATCAAATGCGACATATACTTGCGTTCAAGCAATCTTCTAGCTACCTACTGTTGCCAAACAACCAAAATCGAATGTCTACGTAAACCCCCTCTACCCTTAATGAAGTTAAAAAAGCTATAATTTATCTAAAGTGAGGAAAGCAAACAGGCTATAGTGGACTAACATCGGAGATCTTTAAGAATGATGGTCTAGTTTAAGCAGCTAGATTGACTGAGATATTAGCCGGAGTCTCAAGACTAGGCTTAATCTAATATGACTGGTATCAATGACATCATGGTATTCATCACGGTTGTCAGCTTCTTCTAGATTTATTTAACTTTTCCATAAACATTTACCTAGAGGAAGCATTCCCATAGTCTAAATTTTTAGGAATTCATCTCCCATCAAGATATTTATCCTCTGACTTAGAATACGTAGATTACATAATCCTGTTCGATTGACATGCAGACAAAATGTAGTATTCTAAACACTAAGCAACAATACAAACATGTTTAAGATGCTAATCTCTCTAACTGAACGCAAAAATGTTGCTCCTCCAATTACATCTATGTCGATGTATATATATATATATATATATATATATATATATATATATATATATATGTATATATATATATATGTCAGATTCTAGGTTGCATACGACTCACTGACAAACTTGTTCATTGTTTCATGATCATTTCTTTTTCGTCTATATTTAAAGTATATACCCTGAGGATAACGATGAAAGCATCACAGTCAGATCATTTAGTTCGGAAAACGTGACACATCCAAATACACACTGTCATTATTGATCAATAATATGATCAACATTAACACTTCTCATCGATTTTGTAACTTGTTTTATTCCTAATATATTCGTATTGAAAGTAGAGTATTTTTGGGAAAATCGAAAACATAATTGCTTGGAATTTTTGAATCCCAATTAAACTAACCACATATTCGTTACATTTTCAATTATAAGGCCTCTCTTTGGATCACTTTTAATTCATCTCGATATTGCCAAACAATTTTTAAACATAATTAAAATTTCGGACTGAAATTTGATGGGTCTCTGTTGGTATAGTTACATCTTATACAGATTGTTTTGATGTAGTCAATTTGTCAGACTTTGTGTAATGAATAGATTGTAGCTAGTAGTGCAACACAGAACGAGCGTCTTGTTCTATGATTATATCAAGACAATCCGCACAGAATGCAAACGTCCTAACAAAGACTGATCTTATTTTAATCAAGAGTATCAACATCAAGATAAACAGAACACATATTAATAACATCATTATGACCAAAAACGTTCGTGGCTAGCTAGACTCAGTGCATAACATACTGGTGTTTGAAGAGATAGATACTAGGGTTCAAGTCTCAACGTGAACATCAATACTCGGATGATATAGGTTTATGCAAATAATGGAACACCTATCCTATATTCTACCGCTAGCCATAAAATTTATCTGTTCTCTATAACCATTAGAATTCTTAAATTTTTAACAGTTTAAGAATACAAATAAGGATGTGTTTTATAAAAACAGAAAATATTGTCATACTCTGAAGAGGTGAATTCAACATTAATTAAATTAGAAACTAAACAAGATGAAATTAACAATCATTGTTCCAATATATACCGAATAATATCAATTATGGTTAATTGTGACAAGATTAATATTAAGCACTTACTTGGTCCTTTTGTAGCATATCTGCTTTATGCAAAATCTTCATAGCATAAATATAGCCATTGTCTTGTTTTTGAACTAATCTTACCTATCAAACATGTTGTATAAAGAGAAAGAGTGAGAGACAGAAAAAATTATAGTAAAAATTTTGTCGTGAGGAGAAAAACAGTGAAAAAGTAATAAATTGTGAAAATAAAGCTTTTCATAAAGTTTTATACCTGCAATGAAAACAACTTCCCCGTCTTGTTAAGTAACTTACAGTAAAATGTGAATTATCAGTGTAAGAGTTACAGAGACCATTATTCAATAGCTAACGTGATATAATGTGTTTTTACTAATAGCTAAAGTACACACACGGAGAGATATTTCTTCCACAAACGTCTGTAAATTGTTTGATATCCTGTGTTACTAATAATTATTGATGAATAAACGATAAATACGATGGACTTCATGTAATTCCACCTTAATTCCTAAAGGTCGAACCCAAGAAACCAAAAGTATTTTCTTCCAGAAGAGGACAAATGCACATATGAATTCGGTTTTATTTTGTTTATAACTGGCTAAAAACATAGTTCAACGCCTAAAAAGTCATTAAAACCAATCAACAAAAGGATAAAGTGAATAAAAGTTTGATATTAAGATTGTCGAGAGCAAAGATGTAAATGCATTTTCATCTATATTTACAATTCAGTCCTATGATAATTAAGACTCATTAGAAATCTCCAAAAAATAGTCACATGTTAAACTGTTGTATTTTTATCATTTGGATTCGAAATAAATCTGTGACTTTTGATTATGACTCCATAGCCCGTTTAATAATCATTTAAAACGAAGATGAAAGAAGAAAACAATTAACTAAATGTAATTGACATCACAAGTCAATCTAAGTTAAATGATCACTAAAACTCAAGAAGAACTGAACAGCTGTTTTGTCCCAGCGTAAGTGCGCATCCCTGACCTCGTAGGAAATCGAACTGAGGACTCTTCGGTTGACCATAAAACAAAACGGTTTCCACAATATCCCTATATTGTAATTCCTGGAGTTCTAATGAGAAGCCAGAACCAGTGAAGTTCAACCACATTCAGTGTGATTGCACAGAATTACGAACCAACTGACGATAGAAACATAAACTATTGGATGCTGACTCAAAAGTTTAAAAGTTAGGCGTTCCGGTTCGATTACTGGAGCAGACGTGAATGGGCAAGGCCGTGAACTGCTGTACCTGAATAAAATAGCTATCGAGTGTTACCTGGATTTAATTGGTTGTCTTAGGTTGGTCTATGATCTCAATAACATTTGATTACGCTTGTACAGAAATTATTTAGCCGTTTAAGTGAGAATGATAACTTAGCAAAAACAATTATAATATTCAGGTTAGTTGATAATCGCCCCCAAGTTCTATGACACTGTATGAACCTTGTGATATCTAATATGCGATGGAGATAGCCACGGCAAACTTATTTTGTAATTAGTTTTTGATACTATTTTTATTTCTTTTTTTAGCTTTCATAATTTGTACATTTACTACAAATGACTGTAGAAGTTGTTTAAAATTGTATGACCTTGAATACTTCCTCTTCCATTTGGAATCCTGCATAGCACGACAAACTGATAACCGCTCATAAATACACTGCTACACACACGTCTCCCGTTCTCATTTATCTGTTGTTATGATAACTGAACTCTAAAATATTTATTATCTACATTTATAGACTACAACTATACTTCCATCATATACTCTATCTGGATATACCGCTCGAATTATAGCAATCTTTATTGGAATTATTAATTACCTATAATTGCGAATTATTATACCAAATGCAACTCAAACACGCCAAGTCCTGACAATTTAAGCAACGTTCAGCAAATTTTTCTTGGGTTTATAAATTATAATTAATACATTAATTTTTGGACGTAATAACTTTATTATCATTTTTGAGTTAATATAATTTTTGGTCCACCACAATTATCTGGTAAACCTGACGCTTATTCTGTTTGTCATATTGTTTATTTTACCCGACTCGCAAGTTTATTTTCTATATAATGTATTCACCCAATAATCTTAGTGACATTGAGGGTTCTCCTTTAAATGCTCCTACTTCATTATCCCACTTGTCCCACCTCATTGTAAGCACGATCAATGCTATATCCGAATTCAGACTCCCAACATATGGCGCTAATAATCCTAGGGTCTGGTTTGCACAAGTAAAAGCTCTGTTTACATCTCGAGGGTCCCGTTCTCAAGCAATAAAATATGCAAACGTAGTGGACGCCGATAATTTTCAGCAGTCACAAGGTAATATAAACGTCTATTTGATCAAGAGAATGCCTTTTTATCCCAGTATTGTATCCACTAAGGGAATACAGAAAAAAAAGGCAAACCTATAGTTACATATCAAGCACTCATAGGTTTATATATATATATATATATATATATGGATAATCAGACTGCAACGCACCTCAAATAAACAACCATACTTCAGATATAATCAAGCGATAAGTGACAGAAAATGAAGCAAACAATGAGTAATTAGTGTGTGATAATTAAGGAATGGTAACATTTGCAGTATTAGTTAATGTGTCCAAAGGAACTTCCGAAAAACATTGAATATGGAAATGTGATAACCCAGTTTATTTAACAATCATACAACAAAAGTATGTTAATGATTAGTAAAACAGTTCCATAAGTTACTTCTCCAACATTCGCCCTGTTAGAACTTCCGGCATCTTTTTAACACGTAATTACACATTTTAGATTTGAATTACAATGATAAACTAAGGAGCATACCATTAAGAACCAAAATAACCTGAACAAGGGAATGTGGTCTTTTGAAGTTATATACAGTCTGAAGAACCGTCAAATATTTTGATTAGTTTAAACACGATGACTAATCTATGAGTTATACGTTGAATAATTGATATGAAGAACAAATTATGAAAAATCATGAATGTAAGATGATGTGTCATATATTGAAAAAGTGGAATTCCTGTAGATTACACTTCAGTTATTCTCCTTTATTAGTTCTCACAGAAAGAATCGAGAAAAAAGAAACATTAATTATAGAGTTTTACAAGTAGTAGGAACAGCTTAAACTTTACGGAAATTCATTTATGATTTATTAAAGTCAATTTCCCATATTAATGGATTTATGCAAATCCATTTACTTATTGAATCAAATGAATTATTCATTATATTTTTAAAAATAGCAACATTCCAAATCAGCAGAGACAAAGAAAAAGAGCATAGTAAAATCTTACAGGACAAGACCACCAACAGTCGATTACTTAGACTCCCATTAATAAGTATGTGAACAGCATTCAGACAAAATTTTATTTCTAGAGTTGTTGAATAGGTGAGAATTCATGGAGGAAATAATAAGTAAACTACTAAAAATCGGTATACATAGACGAACAAAATAACAGGAAAATATAGTCAACAAGAATATCGCTCGATGAGTCATTTTCTTTCCCATATATATAAATGTACTCGAATTCTACAACTAGCATTTGCCTTGGTTCGATTTGATTATAAATTTCCCTCTGTATTCGCTCGCATACACACATTCGCTACTCTGCTTCAAATTCGCTTGATGTGCTTATAACTTTGTTGTCTGTGCTATCCTCGAATAAACTGTAGTCGCCGCTTCTTCAGATTTCAAGTTGATCAATTAACGAAGCTAAGCCACTACATATTTAGCCTAATCAAGTGGAAGAACTGATGATTTCGATGTCGGTTACTCTTTTAGGTTCATCTATTTTAACTGTTTATTGGGCTGACTAGGAATATCAACAACAGTAAAAAATGAAGGAATATTTGCCACAAAATTTCATGGTTGCGATTCACAGAAACAATGTTCACTTATTCGTGAAGTAATGATCTAAGTCCATGTAACACTTAATAACCTCTTAATCGGTGTTGCTTCTACTTTATTTCAAAGTTAGTATATATTTTACGTTTGTTAATAATTGAAATTCAAGGAAAATGTGTATTAAATGTTAGTTGCCTAATATATTTGCAGAATGTTTGTCGAAAAGACAAAAGAAACATGTCAGTACTGAATAACTAGTTCAATAACAGATTTTTTAGATAGTTATAGCTCTTGGATTTAACAACAAATTATCAAAGTAACATGAACAAGGTACATAAAAGGGTGCGACTATAATTTGTGGACGGCCCTTGGGCGACGTCAAAGAGTGACCTTGAGAAAGTCCACCTACTAACTAGAACTAAATGAGGTTTATAAACCAGTGTAAGGAATTACAGTTATAGTTTACAGTTGATTGTTAGGGTTAGGAATTAGATTTAGTGTTTTCGTTACAAACTGACATCAGCTAAAATGCCAAAACGCTATTTGGTCAAATGTATGAATGAATTTCGCGTCAAAATTAAAGACTTGTTATTTTATGTCTGATTGGTTCATTCATAAATTATAGTCTCGCCTATTAAAGTTTTAGATTTCTATAGAAATTGATGTTATAATTGATCAGATAACAAAAAGTATTAAATCCTTTTCATTGTGAAATTTCATATAACAAACCTATTTGGTTAGACAACTAATGAAGACCAAGGAACACTGAGCAGTCATTTCTTTCCAATATGGGACTTCTCAGGAAGTACATGTCAACAACCACACCGAAGGTCGAACATCGGACCTGTTAAGTCACACAGAGAGCGTTCACATGCACTGCTGAGGAGATTCAAACTAGGAAGAAACAGCTGCCCAGTGCGTCTTAGTTCTTAATCGTTATCTAATCAAGGTCAATCCGTGATGTGAAGTTTCATATTTAACAATCTTTACAACACCCTTCAATAATAAATTACTGAGAGTATACGTACTTCATGAGATGCACAAAATACTGAATAACACGATCGCTTACAATATATGTATATGAATATACAGGACGTTGCTAGCAGTCTACCATCGATGATAGTGGTATTCACCCGGCCGTTCCTGCTAGCTTGACGTGGTGGTCAGGTTTGTCTATCGTAACGAGTCAATCGAGCTTTACTGGCTGGAACAATCGTTCCTCAACGTCCTACCATGCCAGACAGGTCGGTTGAAGAGTAGTAAGATTAAAAGCAGCAAACCCAAGGTTCAAGGGCGAAGTCGTACTGCTGACTGTACAGAGGTGTGGTGGCAGTAAGATGTTTCCTTCAGACAAGGAAGGGTGGGGTTAGAAAAGGTCGAACCTAAAAATGCACACCTCGCCTTATCCCACAGATTTCCGTCTTCGGCGTAAGGTCCTAACGAGTACGGAACTAACACGAGAACTTCTCGCAAAAAGGTTGTGTATGACCGACCTCAAGCAGTTGTCCCTTGAGCATTACGGTCATGCTCTCAGTTCATCAAGAACAACTCTAACCCAATCTCCTTTTCAGGTACTTACAGAAGAACCCTTCCATAGCGTGGGTAACGGGGAAGTAATGACCACCCTCATACGTCTAACAACACTCAAGATCACTATATTCATAATCAATCTCTCTCTTAGTAGTATTTGACACAAGAGCAACAATAATGTTAATTACCAATTTATTGTTCAATTACTAACTCTACAGAAAATGTTATATTATATCGTTTTAAGGATAACACGATAGATATGTGCATAAGTTAATGTTCAATAAGTGTGTGCCAACGACAACTTATTTTCTGTTTCTATACAATACATAAACACGAGTAATGGAAAACAAAATCTGACCAACTAAACAAACGATTCCAATAATTATCAGTATTGATTACATGATGGACATCTACCTTTTTATCTTTGTAAAGTATCCATAGGTTAGTGATTTTTAAACAGTGAAAACGATGTTGAATGTGGTACATTGTACGTCAGAAATATCGGTGCTTTGGTTAAGGCCTGATTTCGTAGCCGCTTCTAATAAACCCTAGACTAAATCTACGCGACAGCTTGAAAACAGAAGTAAAGGTGCGAAGTTTTTGTGCAGTAAATCAAGGGTATTAATAGAATTACACAAAACCTTGAGCTTCTGTAATCATACTAAATAGAGTATCAGTATAGGTAAATATAAAGTTAGAAATGTGACACGTAGCTCTTCTTTTTTTTGATGTTTGTGAGAAGCTTCTATTTAACGCTGATCAGATAAAGGGTTTTTGAACGTTTTCTGAGCCTTTACGGACTTTTCCAAGAAACATTTTGTGACCTGTCACAAATATCTTTGGTGATAGACTTTCGAACCGATCCCACATTTACTTCTATATTCAAACTTGTCCGTAAATCTTGAGTTAGAATATTATTTGCAAATTTTTACTCGCCAATGTCATCGACTTCTTAAGGAATATATTTCGTATGTTTAAGGGGTCACCACTTCCATTAACATCATTCCGAATTCTTTGCTCTTGTAAATTCTACGTTATGTTTTGAATCGACTAAGTGTTCCAATGGATACCGGGATATAATATGTTAAAAATATTATCCATTTATTAAATCACCGAGCTCAATTGTAGCATTCTAATACATACGCAATTGATTTTTGTGTCGAAATCAACCCAGTCACTTTATATCGTAATAAAGAAACAAACGAGTATTGTAAATTACAAAACTACCGATGAATCAACATGTAAACATGACATTTACAGTCTATATAGTCTGAGTTTTTTTTTAATATAACACATATTTCATTGTCTTTTCATATGTATAGTAGGTTTAGTGTAATCCAGTTATTTCTACCTACATAACATAATGATCATTCGAGAAAAGAATGAACCATGAAGTAGTACGGTAATATTATTTTCGTCTTCTTTGAATTTTGTCCAAATATGTGTTCACAATACTTTTGTACATGATTTCAAAAGATTTGTCAAACAGACAAATAAATAACTAAATTAAACACACACACACACATACATACACAAAGGGGGTCCATATAGCAAGTGTTTGATGAATCATTCTGTTTGAATTAATAAAATCTAATTAAAAATTATTTATCAGGATTTGTAAAAAAAATATGTCTAAGTGTATCCTAGATACATAGATACTTTCTTATGTACAACACATACAAGCACATATGTATATATAATAATGTATTTGCATACTATGGATGTACATTACATGGTGATACGTGATACAAAAAAAACTAGATTTCTTGATTAAAAAAAACAATAAAATTAGTCATCACATAAGATTTATTTAGAGTGATTCAAGTGTCGTACATTAAACTATCATCATCAATAGTAATCCAAACTTTATAAGTTCCGGTCCATTATTCTCCTTCGACAATATCAACGGTATTTTACATACGAAGTTTCAATCAAAGGTATAACTTTTAATCAGTAACTGGGATAGGTAATACGAAGAGGGTACATACATTATCAACATTATTATAAATCGAACTGGAAGTAAGGATATACTCTTTCAGTTAATCATTACAATATGGCTTTATTAAGTGAACAGGAATTATAATCCACTCCAATGTTACTTGTCTGAATATGTAACATATTGTAATGCTCAGAATTCGCTTTTATTGATTAACCCCTTAGGTATAAATGTTTGTAGACTCAATATCTAATCTAATATTATGGCTGGATGTGGAAAATTTCTATTTAAAGATGAAAACCTTCCAGATTTTGCCTAGGCTTATAGTCTGATTATAGATGATAAAAACGAGGTGATAACGAAGTGAGATTATGGTGAAATGAATTACTAAGACAGACTAGTATGTTACTTTGCTGTCTAAACCACCAGAGATTGATTGCTCTCTTTGGAAAAAGAGGAGACTCACTGAAAATCTTGAGTTATTTCAAAATGTAAGGAATATTCTTTTATAAAACCGAAAACGAGTTGTTGAATCTTCAAATTTTATTTCTTCTCATGGAGAACGTTAAAGACAACAACGGAAAACAATAGAGCATAAACGAAGATTATTTAGTTTCTTCTTTCAAAGATGTAAAAGCAATATCTCCCTAAAGATTATTAGCTCGAAATTAATACTTTACATTAATAATCTACAATTCAGATTAAAAACATGCGACCACTTCTCAAAGCCGCATCAAAGTGCTAGGATAAATGAATTATTTCTTTACAAATTTTGATCTACAAAAATAATGAACAGTTTCGAGATTTTCATTCCTTGCTTTTCACTAGTTTTATCATTCTTTTATGTTAGAAAAGTTGAAAAACATGTACGTTATCACTTTAAGCCTATAACCTTTATAAATCAGAATGAATTATTGATGAGAGAAGTTTTGAATTATTTAATTGTTCCGTCAACTGAGATTGTGATTTGAATTGATGAACACATCTAGGACAAAATTAATCAGTGAGTCTACCAAATCGGTAAACTGAGGTGCTTGTCTGACATAATCAAACCAGTGATTACAAATTTGAACAGAAAAATTGACTAAGCTGCAAAAATTCATTGACGAATCCGAATATTATCTTGAGTGAAAATTAAACATAGAATTCAGTGGTTTAAAGGCGGATGGTGTAGTCAACAAACCATCACTACTCTATAAACTTCAGTGGGGTAAAGACGTATTTTTTTATTGACATTCACTCAAATATATGAAATGATCCTAATGCCAAGATTTAAAAACTTTCGAATGAATATAATTGCAATTTTAATAGTTGAGATCATGAATCAATTGAAGCTAGATCACCATGGGAAACCTGGAAGCACTGGACGGCCGTTTCGTCTTATAGTGGGACTCCTCAGCAGTGCGCACCCGCGATCCCGCCTCGCGAGATTCCAACCCAGGACCTATCAGTTTCGCGCGCGAGCGCTTAACCACCAGACCAATGAGCCGGCATCCAACGGTGTTAATATTTTGTGGATGCGCACTACCGAGGAGTCCCAAAATAGGACGAAACGGCCGTTCAGTGCTTCCCAAGGTTTTCATGGTGGTCTAGCTTCAATTAATTCATGATCTGAACTATTAAAATTACTATAATATCCACAAAACCCCTTCTGATAAGAATATAATTGTATCATTTTGATTAATTCTAGACCACACCATTTAACATTACAAAACATATAGGTTAAGATTATTCCAAAGGAGTTCTAACCTAGATCTCTGTACCTCCCAATGTGGTTAATTTCAACAATTAGTGGAGTTATAAACAAACTGACGTCAACAAATCATTATTCGTAAAAAAGAAAATATCAACTAAGATATAGAAAAGTAGAATTTATACTTTAGAAAGCAACAAACAATATATGATATTATTGTCATTTTGTGTGTATAAAATAAGCAAAGAAATTTGATGAGTAAATGACCTTTTTAATTATTTAAAAGAATTGATAAACCTATTGTGAAATGTATACTTTACTCAATATATGTTTCCCACTTAATAAACATATACATACACACACACATAGATTAACTTATACAACAACAAACATACAAGATCTTGTCATAAAACAGGTTAAATAAAATAAACAAATCGATTTCTTTTTAACTGCTCAACATTTCAATGAAATCAATCAATTTACAATGAAGACTAAAAGAATAAAAAGAAGGAGGAAAAGATAAACATTTACATAAACATAAATGAAAATGTTAAATTGTAGTTTAGTATTTTATGATTTAGAAATGCGTTTATCATTAGAGACTACAATTGATAAGAAATCTCATCCATTAATTATGAGTATTATTATTATTCATTATAGGCAAATATGAATGGCGGCTAGCAGTGGAATCCCGAACGCGTTTCGTCCTATTTAGGATTCACCAGCTGGCACAGGTACATCCAGCTGACGAGTCCTGAGCGGGACGAAACGCGCGTTCTCGATTCCGTTGCTAGCCACCATCCATCTCTGCATATAATGCTCGTAACTTAAGGCAATATCGAGGCAATCCGCACCAATAAGAGACTGACCAACTGAAGTTCTGAATGCCAATGGGAAGATACAAACAATCAATGCCAAAATGAATTATTATAATTCCTGTTTTCATTTTCTAATGAATTACAAAAAGTACTGATAAAAATCGAATGAGTAACTAACTTTTACATTTTTGGCCAATTATAAATCTAAACAAAGGAAGAACTATAGGGTCTGATGACGATGTTGGATTTAGGGGGAAGCACACAACAACTACTACTTATATCGGCAAAAGTAGTATCAGCTTCACCAAATGCTTGTCTTAAACGTCATTCACGTGTTTTTCTTACATTAAACGTTTTACTAAATGCTTGTGAATGTAGTAGAATATAAGGATTTCAAACCATTTCCCACATAATTAGTCAATTGAATGAAAAGGAAATTGTATATTCATACACACACATACACGAAGAAGGAATTACATTCAAAGAAAAAACTTACTTCACCAAATGCTCCTTTACCAATTATTTTAAGAGGTAGAAAATCATCAACTGTGAGTCGTGCTCGTTTAAGTCGGAGAAATTCACTTTCTTTGAGAGCATGCTGTGTACGTTTGATTTGTTTATACAAAACAATGTGTATGCAACAAGATATGAGTGTAGACAAAATGAATATTATTGAGATGCAAAACACGAAGCAATAATCATTTCAAACGTGAAAAGATAAAATTTCATCTCCTTCGTTTATTTATTTACTAATTATTGATAATGATCGAGTTAGAACAATCGAGTCAGATAATTGATACTTATTAAAACAAATTAAAAAAAATTATATCGACAATTTCAAAGAAAATATAGCGCCTTTTTAAAACTTGAACATTGTAGCTTTGTTTATTTACTTCATTTTAATGACTCCCCTACTTATTCACTGTATTGTTGATTTGATTATGGCACAAGATAAGAAATTATCATTTAGTATTGTTTGTTTGAATCTTCCCATCGATGTGTTAGGACTGAAACTGGTCAGTCTCTAATTGGCATACGTGCATACTGTGCGTATCGCCTCGATATAGCCTTACCATATATATCTCTTACCTAGGAAAAAACGATTTCTAATTTATAGGATACGACTAATGTTCGGTAAATTTGAACTTTATTTGATCATATTAAGTAACATGAGCCAAATTTTTTTTAAAAGGTTTGAAATGTTGTATGATTCAGTTGGAATAGAAGGTTTGCAACAAAAATGTCGATGACATGATAAATAAACGACTGAAAACTTTATGATGATATAATACAGAATATCAATATGAACAAAGTATTTTCTTTTCGTAAAATTGATATTTAAACTTTTTAAATGACAATTTGTGTTACTTCAAAGTGAACTTTAAAACTACAGGGAATTCATAATTTCTGCGTTATTCGATACACGGTTGAGAGACGTTGGTTGATGCTGCAATATTAAAACTACAATTCACCATTTATACGATTAGATTCAGTACAGATGTGGGTAACTAAATGATAAATAATTATTTATTACTTAGCTCCGGAATCCAGATAGCTACAGGCTTGTGAAATGGGGTGATTTTTAACTAATCTTGTATTGGTTATTTGAATCTGCCCATTGATGTTTAGGACTGTAATTGATCAGTCTCTTATTGTCATACGCACATCCCGTGCAACCTCTGTTTATGATGCTTGTAAATTAAGGTAATCTGCATGGGATGCACATATGCCAACAAGAGAGTGATCGATTGAAGTCCTGAATGTCCATGTGAAAATTCAAACAACTAATATAAGATGAATTTATTTTTTCTACCTAGTTTTTATTTTGTTTTATATTTTTCCAAAGTAAATAAAACATGAATTTACTATAATCTACATAAATCATTTGACAGAAAAACATGTTGTAAGGAAGTAACAAATATACATAGAGACCTTATCAAATAGAGAAAAAAAATGCTATATATGTTGTTTATGAGAAACCTGTAAGGTTGATAAAATAAGTTTTGAAATCCTGATCATTTTATTTTGTTTCAGTGACTCGTTATTATTGCTGGGACTTCCTATAGATTCTGGCCTCTGCAGTAACAAATATAATTACGAAGAGTCAAGCCTTGCATAGCGGAAACATTTATAATTGTTGATCACTGGTTAATGACCGATGTCATGTGTGTCAGGTCCTTCTTCGTGGAGATAGAATTTTATCGACCAAGATGCAACATGGCCACTTCTATGTGACTCGACATCAATCAATTGTAACTACATCGCACTCTTATAGGAGGTCAGTCGCAACCCAGATAGCTCAATGGTAGCATCTCTGACTGTGAACCTGGGTTACGCGGAATTGTATCTGTCAGGGAGCATCAGTCCCTTCAACATTGCAGGTACACATTACTGATGACGGTCAAATCGCACGAAGCCTAGGTCCAGGGTTTCCTGTCGACTACCTTCAACCACCACTTTACAGGAAACACAAGTTGTAAGTATACATTTTTATACGCTAGTAGTAGTATCTCAAGTGGTATGAATTGGTGTTTATGAAAAAGCCTAAGTAATTATGTACTTTCGAACTAGTTAAAAAATCTATAAACAACCGAGAAAATACCGAGTTTATTAATGGGGACAACCAATCAACATTAAAAATGCCAATATAGTTAAGTAAAAAGAAACACAACACACGTAACTCTGAAGTGAGCATAACATAAATTTTTTCGACTTGGAAATAATTGATTAGACTTAGCTGTCTAATGCAGAAAAATAAATATTTATATGGACAAATATTTCTCTATGTTAATCATATAGTACTAAGAGATATGTGCGAGGAGAAATGATAAAATACCAGGAAAATAGGTTTGAGGAGCGAGGCAATAATAACATAAGACAGTCAGGCAGTTATTAGGAACGTAGAACCTTGTATATATCTCTGTAGGTTCACGTTCCTATACTACTATAGAAATGACATGAGTGAGGAGTCAGTCATGTAAGATGAATTCAACAAGCTCTTATTATTTCCTAGTTGATAGTGATTATTCACGATGAAAAAAAGACTATATGGAATGATTAACACTGACTTCAATTATGATTTATGTCTGAATTGATATGAGTATCAAGAATTCCTGAATTTCACTCAAGAAACTCGTTACAGTCTTATTCCGTGATATTACGTCATAATGTAACCAGTTACTCAATTTCTTTAATCAATATTAGCACTTTCAGACAAAGTAATCGAAAACTAATGTTTAAAGACTAGATCAATCCTACTCGAATTCTTAGAGGTCACACGGAAGCTTATATAACATGAATAACAAAAATGGTAAACCCAGAGGAGTAATATTTGAACAAAGATAACTGTTCAACATTCTGAGCCTTGAAAGATCATGTCTCAGGATCAGGAGAGAATTGTGATTATTGAAAGGTTTTACGGTCAGACAAATGTAACGATGAATAAAGGTGATACCACTTGAAGCACCTACTTCACAGTTTTCGTTTCTCTACCTTACATCTTCCTCTTGCCGTCAAACTTTGGGGCTATGTTAATACAATATGTAACAACTTGGATCGATACATATTTGTTATCGTAGTTTTATGTTGTTTATGAAAACCAGAAAACAACCAAACAGAAGTGTTCGCAAGTACAAACAACTAAGAGCTTCGAGAAAAGCTGACAGAGAAACAAATTGACAAACAGTTACCTTCAACTAGTTTAAATGAATTAATAGATACAA
>NC_031496.1:10500769-10501352 GCF_000237925.1 Schistosoma mansoni
GCCAACAATATCATGATTTAACTATCAGGTTCTAATGCTTGCCCAAGATATCACAGGTTCATCGAAATAAAGTTACTTGCAGGTTGTACTACAAGTAATACTTTAAAAAAATTATCATATTACATATTATGACAGTTGGAAACTATTTATGCATGACGGATCACATTAACTGTTAATCTATAATTATTCTGCACTCTTATATATCATTCCTCTTATTTCGTTTAAAATTTATAATGTACTATGCCCAATATTCTAATTTACCCAATTGTAATGGAATATTCTCATTGATCTAGTTAATAAATGCTCCGTGTATTAAACTCTGAATCAATACAAATTGTGTAGATGGCTATATCAATTTTTATTCAAACGAACCAAAAAAATGTTTACATTTTGTGATTATGTTAGGTCATTTAGTTGTTTACTTATAAATACAAACACAAAAACATGTGAGTACAACTTAATTATATCTTCTTTGATGGATATCTGTATAATAGTAAAATACGAATGACGATTAAAATATAATCAGAAGGGGTTTTGTGGAGATTTCAGTATTTTTCATAGTTGAAATCATGAGTCAATTGAA
>NC_031496.1:10501552-10526109 GCF_000237925.1 Schistosoma mansoni
CATGAGTCAATTGAAGCTAGACCACCATGGTAAACCTGGAAGCACTGGACGGCTGTTTCGTCCTATTATGGAACTCCTCAGCAGTGCGCATCAACGATCCCGCCTCACGAAATTCGAACCCAAGACCTACCAGTCTCGCACCAGAGCACTTAACCGATAGACCACTGAACCGGCATCCAACGGTGTTATTGTCTAACTTCAACCAATCCACGATGTTTGAGCAACCGTTCACCAATTGTCTTCAATGAGTTTTTATCTCACAACAGACGTGGTTGAACTCCACTGGTGACTGCTTCTCACTAGAACTCCAGGACATATATCTTGAAGTCAGTCACTAGTGAGCATATGATTATAATCAGAAGGGGTCTTGGGCTCGAATCTCGTGAGGCAGGATCGTGGATGCGCACTGCTGAGGAGTCCCATAATAGGACGAAACGACCGTCCAGTGCTCCTAGGTTTTCCATGGTGGTCTAGCTTCAATTGACTCATGATTTCAACTATGAAAGATTAAAATATACTGGGTTGTTTATATATATAGTTCCAGGAAATTTTTCAAACAACTATATTTGATAATAAAAGCAAATGTTGAAATATGAAATTTATTCAGAACAGGAAACTATAGGTGGTTCGATAAAATCTTTAGAAAAATATAAATACATTCGACTGAATTAATGAAACTCAGTAACCGATCATGGCTTCTAGAGCTTATGAGATGGTGGAGAGCTTATCTTTGAATTACACTCTTTATATTAGTGCTAATAACAATACTATCTGGCTTCCTAAACAAAGTTGTAAGTGGAGCCAGAGTCAAATTCACAACCCCGCCGTCGAAATTTAAGGAATTTAATTAGTAAGCTATCATTCCATTGAAGCTTTTATACAATCAGTAATCAAAATTAAAGGTCACAAATTTAGTTTATATGCTGCTAGCATTGTGTAGGTTCATCGTAGACGGAAACTATAAGTGTGAACAGAATATCTTTAAAGTGAAATTCATTGTTAATAAATAAGTAACATTGGTCCCAGTTTGACTGAACATGATAACTCTTGTTTTTTTAATTTAAGATTATTAACATGAGTTAAATGAAATCTTGTTCGGGAAGATAAAATGTTTGACTGTTAAACCAGTAGCTATTTCGTATACAATCGAAAATCAACGAACTGGTCAAGTCTGATAAAATAAAAACAAAGGGAAAACCAAGTGAAGGACAACACACAAGGTGTTACTTTCAAATATATGATTTTTTAAAATATCCTAGATGAAAGTTATGCTAGTGATCGAGACTGTTAAATGAAGATCTATATATCGTAGTAAGTTACAATCGTAACAAACTATCATCAATACATATATGTATTGAAACCAATATAATCATTTAAAGTATTCAGTCAAAATTGTAGGTAAAATCAAGAACAGATTGATACGTATTTTAGAACAAACTATAGAATGCCTTACAGAACGCAGCAGGTAGAATATTTTATCCCTTTGATGAAACATCATATTTTATCGGTTAAAAAATAAAGCTTTGTTATCGGTAAATGCTGAAATATAATAAAATTTTTATAAAACCAAAAAATGCCTACTTGTTCTTCTGTTAAGCCTTCACTTTCCATCATTGACTCTAAAATCTTGTACCTGTCAGTAAGAAATAATGAAAAAAAAGAGAAATATTAACAGTATTGTACTGAGAGCAGAAAATGGCACTTTCCATGATAAATACTACACTAATATGAAAACCAGTTGTATTAAATGCCTATTAGGTTGGTAGTTCTAATCTAATTTCACTTGTGAAAAAGTATAGAGATTAAGATAGCATCCCTAGTGTTCACATGTAAGTTATGGCTCACTGACAAGTATCCGAATTTTTACTTTATGAGGCGGTAATATTGGCCTATCAATCATTAGCATTTATTACCCAGATTTGTATCAATCTGTCTAAAACAGTGGACTTTTCGAACAGTATGAGTAGGGGCTGAACTATGTTTTGGATGAAATAAACAAAGGAAAAACAGAATTTGTAGTCGTCATGATCAAAAAGTGATGGAAAATCACAAAAGTATATGTTTATAAAAACACTTAGTGATCAGATTTTACGCAGAAAGCAAAAACAAATTTAGGGACCATCATTCGTTTGAATGATAGGCTGACATGTTGGTTAATTAAGTCAGTCAAACAGACACATATATATATCGGTCCAAGTTGCCACACCGCATTAGCACAAGATCAACACCGAATTCATAAAGCAGTTACTTCAATCGTAGTGATATATAAAAGAAAGATTGTGTATAAGGATACGATACAGGAAGAGAGAATTAGTTCGTAGAAATAAAGGTATAAAGTAATTTTAATCTCACTGTTTAAAAGAAGACAAAGTGTATACACCTACGCCATTGTGATCGATTCTGAACCATGTCACACAGAGTCTCCAACCATTGGTTACAACAGTCGCACGGACCCCAACCAAGTAGCCTGCATCTAGCAACATGGCTCAGACTAGAAGTCCGTGACTTCAAACCCTGATGTCACATTTCAGTTTGGCCGCCCCTAACCTTCCATCTGTCTCTAACAGTAGTCAGCATTGCGCGACGTGCTAATCGGTGTTCAGGCGTACGTAACATGTGGCCCAACCATCTCAGTCAGTGGAGATTTACGACCTCATCAACTGATTTATCATCACATACTAATACCCTGTGTCTAACCTCACTGTTACTTTCCCGATGATCACAGAAGATGCTGGTAATATTTCTAAGACATCTATGATCTTAATGGCCACGGTTCGCAGTCGTGGAGTAGAACAGAACGAACTGCCGCACAGTATGTTCGTCCTTTATTAATTGATAGACGGACATCTCGCCTTCGCCGTAGGTCACGTAAGTTGGCAAAAGCCGAATGAGCTTTTCGAATCCGTGCACAGACACCAACCCATTAGGGCTGACCAGGCTCCCAAGAATAGTGAAGTTGTCGACGCGTTCGACCACTTCACTCCCTATCCTTAGTTCAGATGTTGATGTAGGCCAGTCCTGAAGCAACAATTCGCATTTGGAAGAGGGAGAAATGCCATAGGCTCTGAATCGACTGGTAGTGTTCGAGTAAAGAGCGTTCACAAGGTTTATGTACTTCTCAGGTACAACTTTCAATGACAGAAACTGCCACAGAGCCCCTCGGTCTACAGAGTCAAATGCTGCTTTCATTTCAAGAAAACTATCATTGTGGGACGCCAATAAGCATGCCTGTGTTCCAAAACCTAACGAATGGTGAATATGTAGTCGATACAGCCACGACAAGGTCTGGAGTCAGCCTGATTTTCACGTGTTGGCAGTTTACGAGTCTTATTCAGGCGCCCGATACTTATTGAGGCTAGTATTTTAGATGCTATGTTAGTCAAACTAATCCCTCTATGGTTATCACAGGATCATTTTGACTCCTTCTTATATATTGGGACAATAAGTGGTTGTGACCAGTCAGATGGGATTACGTCCAACTCCCAGATTTTAGCCAAAATATTAGTCAACCTAATCGCTAAAACCGGACCACTATCCTGAAAGACCTCTGGAGCCAATCATTCTGGACTAGCTGTTCTTCCTTGTTTCATACTAGTTAATTAATGAAACATAAGCATTTAATATTCCATAGCATTTAACGTTTGAGAATGTCAGCCTTCTCCAACTTATTTTAGAGACATAGGGGAGTGTTATGTTAGCTAAATGTAAGCAAATTACATGGGCCTATGTAATTTGGTTACATTGAGAAAATTTAAATAACAGTCCGAAGATTCATATGTACATGATTGGAGTTTTTAGAGATGGGTCAAAGGGATTCGTTTTTTTAAAAAAATGTGCAAATGTATGGATCATTTTCACAAGACAAAACATTTTGCACCGTAAGATAAATTCACATTTTATTTTTCACCACAGGAAATTACTTCATTAGTGTTTCTACATCTTAGTGACTAATAGATACAGTAGAGAGGATTTCTCACTCAAAACAAGATTTGAATCCTTTTAGACTTTAAACGCTATATGTGAACATATTTAAGATAACGGTTCGTCATTATAGTGATGACTAACTACCTAACATCAAACAAAGTACACCACGTGTTATATCTGGTTGTCGCCAATTATTACACCGGAATCGCTTATCATTTATACTTGTAAAACGTGGAACCACTGCAATCCCACGACGCGAAAGTAAGAACGCGAAGACTGGTACAAGTGAAAACTAATTAACCTCAAAACATGATCACGACCCTAGTCAAAAATATACGCATTTATATATTGAATTGTACACCCATCTCGATTAATAATTAGGATGAAGTCACGTGTACAAAAAATACTTAGCTATAACAATTCATATGCTGAGTGTCATGCTGAGCATAGTTCATGTTAATTTAATACAACAATATCGTATCTTGAACAAAAATCACAGTGAATAAAAGGATGTAATTCCATCATATCACTACGACAACCAGTGGCCTAGACTAGTGGTCGCACTGCGGCCAGATCGTTAGGAATCTGTCAGAACTATGGATTGAACATGAAAACAGTAAATAGTTCATGGCCAACCAGTGTCAATATATCAACTTTACAGGGTTTTAGACTCTAACTTAAGTTCATAGGCTTGGACTGTAGGGTAAACATAGGTTTCATCTAAATAAGCCTTGTTCATGAATCCCGAATAGTACAAAATCCAGGTTTAGAGCTTCTGGTCGATTGCCTTCAACCACCTGACATAATATATAGATCAACTTGATTATTACAGTATAGTGATAACATTAAGTATACTTTTTCGAAATCTAATAATTTAGAAAATTGAACAGACACTATATTAACACCCCTAGGTATGAAATTATTACCTTAGAAATAAAATTACGTGTACACATATAACTACTGTAATAGTATAGTCATTTCTGTTATTTCATTTATTCACACATTACATCCGAATTTATAGCAGATGCATAATATAATTTAGTAATTACACGTAAGTTTATATTTTAAGCTAAACGTTACATTTATTTTATGGTGGTTTGCAATTCTTCGTAATCGCTGCAACAAAGCAAGGTGGAATGGAGTTTGAAATGTTGATCTAGTGAATGAAAAATGAAAGAATGGACCAGAGTCGTAAATCCATCTAACTGATTGTTACAATGCATTAATTTACTTTTAAATATTATTTTAAGACGAACTCACCTATTTTGACGTTCTCGATATTGAACAATTAAATTGTCATAGTAATATTCCAATGTAACTTTTGCAACTTTTACTTTATCTAATGTATGACTACTAACATTCAATGAATTTATGGAGGGATTTGTACGATTTAATGATGTGGTAGAAGATGATGATGTCAAATCACCACCGCCACCGTTTATAACTTGACTATTTTTTGACATTGAAATAATATCAGGTTTCATTAATGTAGTAAGGGGATCGGTTGTTAAACTGAGATTACTATAAGGATGTGAACTTGCGGTTGACATGGTTTTTTGAAATTATTTTCACCGTTTCACTTTTAGCAAAATTACATTTAACCTCATTGATAGACAACGGTTGCTTGAGTAAGGAAAAACAAAAGAACCGCAACATTCGGAACTTTATAATTGAATGCAACATGACAATAGTAAATCATTACTTTAAAATTACATACATAACTTATTCGTCCCATAAACTTACGCTGATGCAACACACGGCTACTTTCGAATTCCATTAGCTACTCATAGTTAAATGTTTTTAATTTATAGCCAGTTTTATGAGTAGCTCCGCCTGGAGCCCTTCCCGAGTTACTACTACTAGTCCCATGTCCAAGCAAAAGAGGGTACTATTAGCGATTTGTTTTAACTAACTTGGTTTTAACATAAATTATCACCATACAATAAGAGATCCTGAATTTACTGTCAGCTTTTGTTATGAGAAGTGTATGGTATTGGCAAATTTTTGGATGTATTTACAAAGAATATTACAAGAGAAAATGCTTACTGAGTGCTTTGCTTAAAATCTTCATAAGACTCATTAACAATTACATTATGTGAAACGGAGGCTTGATGTGTAGAACTCATTTACTTAATTTATAATACCTAGTGAATATGTACCACCAGTGTATCATTTCGCCATACACGGCGTCACATAGAAATGACATAGAACAATGATACTAAAATGTTACGAAATAAAGTGGTCGATTGCAGCTTATTGAGGAAAATG
This sequence comes from Schistosoma mansoni, assembly GCF_000237925.1. Lineage (NCBI taxonomy): Eukaryota > Metazoa > Platyhelminthes > Trematoda > Strigeidida > Schistosomatidae > Schistosoma > Schistosoma mansoni. The sequence goes on from NC_031496.1 coordinate 10,507,745, forward strand.
AAAACAGTTTATGGTGTTTGTAAAACAGACCTGTTATTAAACCTTTTAAGCGAATAAGTAAGAATTTCAGGACTAAAACTACAAATCACTACCTCAAGTACCAGGGAACATTATTTTACTAAGCTACAAATGTTTGTTGGTGCTTATTTGGAACAACGCAATAATAAATTCAGAATGGTTGTTGAGTGACACTAACTAATCTAACTTGATGGTGAAGTAAAAAGCTTTTAGTCTACAGGCTCATGTAATGTTGATAAATACATTAAAATCACGAAAATGGTGGTGACAATTAAGATATCCAACATACGTATATGAGTGCTGGGTACTAAGTCTAATGACCATCATTGCGTGTGAGTGACTGCTGAAACGAAAGATGATCACTACAACGAGGTGTACCTTTGCATCTTTTGCTTGAACAGGTGCAAGTTGAGTGACGTATTTTAAGTATGTACGCTTCGAAAAAGAGACGGAAATAAGACGAAGTAAAAAGCGAAATCCTTTCAGAAGACTAGATTCAAATTACCAGTCAACTACAGCCAGTGAGAGAGACCCTTTGAAATATGAAAACACATCTGTACGTTGATATATGCTTTTAATTTTTGTACTGATTTTGAACGACCTGAGTGTGTCTGTGACCTATATATTCAATCACCCTTCATTTGAAAACGAGTTAATATATCGAATTTGATCGGTGCCGTCTCACCACGGATATCTTAGCACTACTGTAACGCCTATATTCCGAAAACGACGAATACAGAACTACCGTAGCCCACTGGACAGTGCTCATAACCTACTGCATTTCATCGAGAACATAACAATTAAAGTTCATAATCAACAGAGGCTTTTATACTTCGATTTTTATAACATTATACAGATAGCACACTTGTTTTTCCGATGTAGACCTGCATCACCTCAACAGCTTAAGAAATGTGGGCAGGGGGTCCACCTGACATTGAACTTTAATTTTTGAGAAAACGGTTTTCATTCCAATAAATTCAAATGAGCAGGGAAGAGATGAGTGACGTGAGAACCTAACGCGCACAATTATTTTCTAACTCTACACGTGAGGATTACGATTTTCGTTTTATATGACTGAAAGATAATAACCTATGATTCCCAGAACCGAGAAACATGTTCGGACAGATGGTCTATTATTTGAACAACTACTTACTGATACAAACCTTTACGAAGAAGAAACAGGTGTACAAAATGACCTTAACATAAGCGCTTATAGGATTGAAGGTCCCTTAGTTCTAATTCATGTATACAAACAATGTTGCAATTATAAGCACGCTATTGAGATTGAAATTTAAAATGGCTATAAAGAAAGGTAACAGTAGTGTTTTTCATTCCTACAAATTCTTTTTGTACAATGTTTCATTAAAATGAAATTCTCTGACACTGAATATCTGCCAGCCAAACAGTTGTTTTAGTTTAGGATTTTTTCTTCTATAAATGTATATAGGCGGGAATCACCATTAGTTGTCAGTGGGGCATACTACTATGTAGGTCAGTAAACAGTAGACCTTTGGTCTCTCATATTATATACCAAAGATGAACAGTTCGATCATCCGTAAAAGGGATTGAGGATATCACTAGTATTGTAGTTTAATAACTATTAACCAGTAACACCTTCTATAATTGAATCGAACCCACCCAGTTAAAATCAGAAGTCAGAAGCGAAGAGGTTGGAAGATATATTTGATTCGTTATCAATATATCAAGAAGCGATTGATCTAATCTGGCCAATGATCGTAGGAGATGTTCCCCACGCTGTGCAGTAACGTGATCTGGTGCGGATGTATTACCGAACGCCTTCAGCTAAACAAGTCCACTTAAACTAATGTGGTCAGCATCCAATTTCGAGCACTTTAAAAGCTAATGATTTCAGGGAATTATATACAGCTACATGATATTTTCGGAACAAGTCGTATAACTGATAATTTCGGCTCCTCCTTTTGTGGAAGTTACCATGTTCCTACATTTTAAAAATGACTGGGTATAGCCTATATTTTTCTATCTCAAGTTAGACCAGACAAGGCAGTAAAGAGACTCTTGACCGCTATCGAAACACTGACTCCTACACAACTAAATGTCATCCGAAATGAGATTACGTTTCCTTTTCAGTTCAGCTTGGAAAAGACAGGAGACTACGTAGCCTGTGTTAGTCATGGAAATGATGGTCTGTTATTTGGTCTAACCTTACTTTCAAAACGTTGACAGATGGAGCTTCCATTGTGTGTCAGGGGATGAATTTGTAACAGCTCAGGTTGGTTGGTTAAGAGTTGACTCCAAACAACCAAGCATATGCTAAAACAGTATTGTTCAAGTATTCATTCACTTCCTTACTTTTTGTAAGCGTTATATTCCCTATTATCTTATATTGAATGTCGAGAGCCTTTGTTTGTCTGAACAGATAATCCCACGCTCCACTGTGACTGCGCGAAGATCGAAATAAAGACCCATTCACTACTTCTCTGGTTTCTTCTATCAATAGCACGAGGGTTACCTTAAGGCACGAAAAATTCCATCCATCGATGATTCGATGGGAAAGTCGATTGTCTGCTGATAATAGATTAGACCTGGGCCTGGGAACATTTTTTAGTGTCCATGTAAATACTGTGTTTTGGATGACATGAAAAACAAGTAAACAACAGATTTAAATTTATCACCAAGTAGTTTAAAAATTGTGACCAGGTGACCTCTGGTTCGTCTACATCACAATTGAAATATGTTTTTTTCAGACAGTCGAGCATCATGCGTCAGGTTTGCTATTCCGGTAATCAGCTTGACTTTAGGACGAACGAATACTGTGTACCAAATTAAAATGTTTTTAGTGTCGATATAGCTAAGGGCCTCAAGTATTGACCATTGGGTTGTAAAACCTCTGGCAACTATCGCAAGGCGGTGTACAGTAGTTTTTATGTCTTGGCTAACGATAACTTCCAAGTCGTTGTGTGTCTGGACATCAGGAAGCACAATCTTCTATATTACGTATGTTTCTGTACCTTGGAACCATTTGCCGATGACTGTAAAATTCAAGACTACCGAGAAAATATTTCCATGCCATTTCGAAGCTCAAAATTATCACCTTTATTTATTATTGTTCTCCATGTATATTGACATTGTCAGTGTACAACTGGACCGCTGATGATAAGAGACTGGGAAGGTCATTTATAAACTAGAGTGACAACACCATCAACAAAACTGTGCAATGAGGCACTCCAATTAGCACAGTTTCCCCGCTAAACTTTGAGTTTACCTGTATTATTTGTTGGATCCCAATCAGAAAGCCTTTTACTCACATCAATAAATTGTCAACCAGCATGAGAGTCAGAATTTTCAACACTAATTTTATACACTCCTACGGTACGAACCTGAAAGGTTGAGACATACCGCAGCCATCATATAAGAAGTAAAAACACTTACGGAAAGGTGCTTGCACAAGGTACTGCAAACCGAATGGCCAGACACTGACAGCAACCGATAACTCTTCTATGGGATGAACCATTTGTCAGTAACTACGAAAAGGATAAAACATACTTAACCAAACCATACCACAATGCAAATCCGAACTTGGAATTCTCATTGCAAATGAAATGAGACAGATCAAGCTACATATGGCATCGGGAATTGAGTCAGATGTAAACTAATCTATAGTATATTAGATCAACGAGAAAGGGATTTCCATGACAGAATTTCTAGAAAATTACTTGTCGATGTGCTTCAAGAAGTAAGAGATCTATATAGACAAGCACGACAACCGTTAAAACTTGAAAAACCATAGTAGCAGAAGATTTTCAGCGTCTTATGAAATAATAATGTGCTTCACTTAGTGGCATTACGACTAACACATTGTATTTGATTTCCTAAGGTGATGAAATTTGTCTATCTGTGTATAAACAGATAAATTAGTCCTGTTGAATGTTTAAAACGTATATCCATAAAATGCCTTTTGCATGTCTTTGTGTGAGCATTTGTTAAGATCCTCCCATACAGACTTCTTCTGAGGCTACTTCATTGTCTCGCTTTGTTTTATGAATCTATTTCATTGTTGTTCGTCTTCATGTACAAATGGAATGTGATAATAACGCTGCTTATCACTCTGAATATAACGTTATTAGTTTTTGATAAATTAAGAGACAGGTATATAGCTGCGTTTTTCGTTCTTGTTGATAGAACTTACCAAACTATGTTACCGTTTAATGATGACCTTTTTCATAACTAGCTCTGTTAACTCACGTTCACCTGCCTGCGGTCACACCCAAATATATTATTTCCATATATTTTTATGGTCTGTTTTATTGTTTGTCTTCAGGATACAAAGATGGTTAAGTTTTGATAGCAATAATATATTGTCTGTTGCATAGGGTCTATCTTCAAATGGAAATAGCATTTTTCTAGAGCCAATCGGCCCTTTTTATCCCATGAGATATCGGATCAAGTCAGGTTTAATATTGTTCTGTAAATAGTTTCATCTTTTTTATACACATCCGGTTGAAAAAGCTTTCGATGCGCACAGTTTTTGTGATAATCAACTTTTGTCTTACCATCTACTGTTGTGACCTTGAATTTCCAAATCGCATTTTCTTTGGAGTTTCTAGTCCTAGGTTATGACTATTATTATTTTAGTAAAAACTCCGATTTTTCTTAATGTTTCAATTAATCATTTAGTTTTCACAGATGAGATTAATTTTGTTTTTATTCGATCTTTAACACAGGCGGCTGCTATCTTGAGTTTTCACTATCTGACTTGTGCCTTTTGAACTCGTCAGCCTAACCTACCTCGGAAATGATGGAATACTGTTACCTGATCAACAAAGACTCCTACTTTTTTCTCCGATTGCCAATATTTGATGTCTTTTGCCTCTTTAGTTACCTTATATATCGTAGAACTGGTTGTTTAATCACAAAGAACAACAACGCCATCTATCTAACTGAGAACTGCTATTCTTTTAAGTGGTACCGTTAAGTCATGTATGGCTTTTATAATTAGAGGGATTCCTTACTGAACAATTGTGTTTTGAGTTCGCTTGCAAGAAATGATGGGTATTTAAAGTTTCATTAGTGTGTTGATGGCGTCGAGTCGCGATTGACTATGATCAACACTACAATAAGATTACGTGCCAGATATCGATTTGGATCTCTCGGTAGGCCAAAAACCAGAAGGCTGTTAATGGATTTGATAAGATATATTTATCGGCGATCTCGTGGTATCGAAAGAATACCGAGACGTGCCAAAGATTGCAGGCAAAATGGCAGAGCGGTTGAGCGTTCGCACAAGAAAGTTTGACAGCGGAACGAAAAGTGCTTTTGGTATAGTTAAATAAACAAGTACAGAAAACAATCACTGATACAATTGGTTATAATAATTGGTTCCATTACACCAATCGCGTTCTAGTCGTATAAGTAGGTCACTACAAGTGCTATCCAGAATTCATGTGCTTCAGCTTGTAATTTAAAGCTGGTATGATTATTGTAGAAGCTAAGTAATCAAACAACTGAATTTCAAGCTATCGAAACTACTGTCACAGTTTCGTCATCTTTAATATCTTTGCGACCATGGATTGAGTTATGAATCAACTTTTGTGTTCTTTGAAATCAACATTCCGTAAACCAAGATCTGGTTGCCTAAATATGGGTTCCATTTTGAAGCCAGTTGTAATATGTTAGAACACAGTTTATGTTTGACGAATGAGAAATTTTATATTCGTCCACCATGAAGTTCATCGGCTCGTCCGCAAAGACATGAAAATCCATTTGCGCACCTAAATATTTTGTTGAAGGATCTAAATAATGGGCATGTTCATGCATGAGAATCGGACATGTACTTAGCTATAGACGCCTAATCAATGATTCGCGCTGGGTCGAAATCAGGTACACCATGACGCATATCTCTTACGACGGCTAGCTATCTAAGATCACATGATGTCAGCAATGTTCTTGGTTTATATAGATGATTATGGTCTAAGAATGAATTATTATTATTATCATTAGCTTTATTCAATATTATATTTTTGGTACAATATAGAATTCTCAGCACAAAGTACTTCAACAAGTTTCCGTTTTTTACTTCTTCGTCCTTCCTGACGATAAATATTGAGTGATCGCCAGTTAGAAGTTAGCAGCCTAGTCAATTGACATCTGGATAATGTACATTCTTCTTGCTGCATATTGCCAGCAACCACGATATCTCTGATTAGGCCTTCTGTAACCTTTACAGCGAAATGTGTTACACTTCTCAAAAACGAACCTGGATAGGTTGTGTGATTAATAGGCATAATGATGTATTAAAACAAACGAAATTAGAAAAATTGTTGAAATATCCAGATGACAGGAACAGGTAGCCCAGATGTTTAAACAGGCCGCCCATGAAGTGGCCTTCTAGCTCATATCAAAGTCGCACCTCATGATTAATACCCCGCATGAACTACTAGTTCGTGGTGGATACTTTGATAAATGTATAGAATAAGGATCGTATTGGTGCATATGTTCATTAGTAAAACCAGATAAATACAAAATCCAGTCATTGCCTAATGAACAGATTCATGCCTTGAAACTAGTTAATCATTTCAGGATATTAGTGTCTTCTCACTGGCCCTACTACACGAAATCTTACTGAAAGCAAGCATGTTCGAGGTAATAGGTGTGCAAACTATGCAGGCCATAGTGTTTCCTCAGAGATGTCTGAGAATGATAAAATTCAAGTTATTCATCTTTTGTCTTGATAAATAATTTGGCCACGTTTCAGAGATATTTCATCGACTTTCTCTGAATACAAGGTCAATTGGGTTAATCTGAAATAAGATTAACTGTCTATTTTTGCTCTTCAATTTATATGGCGTTTAAACTGACCATTTGAGCTATTTGTTAGAATTAGTGCATAGAAATGACCTTATTCAAAAGTGTAAACAAGTTGTTCGTGTTATTATTCTGTTGTTCGGATATATGAAATTCAACCATAAAATATGATGAAGTTCAATTTTTATGACCCAAGCCTGGTCTCGAAAAATGCTAAAGATGAACAGACAAATAACTTGCACCCTGTCGATGCTAAATGTCCTATTTTAAATGGTGATTTGGCCACTATGATGATCGAAAAGGAAAGAAGACATGCGTATGTTCGCAGTTTTATTGTATTTTTGACGTATTTGTGTATTGTTTATGTCGGAGATCTCTTTTGAGAGACAAAACAGATTGTGTACGAGCTTAGACAGAACACTAGTTAATTTTGTGTCTTATTTCCTTATCGGAGATAACGTCAAACTTTTGCAAGAAGTCATTACAAAACTGGGGACTGCCCTCAAGTTTGTTCTTGGTGTAGGTATAGGAATGCAAAACAAGTATGTATCGATGAAAGTGTAAGCATACGTCTTTTTAATATGTCTGTCATGTAATATTTATGATTCACATTTACTTCTTGATTGCAGAGCTGCAAAGACCTGTGTTATTTATTCTTTATTGGACACTTAAACCCTGTCCTCTTCGACAAGTCAATTATAGGCTTTAACACTATTTCTTCCGACAGTTAAACACCAAACTTGATTGCACAGTGAGGAAACTTGTATATCATGATAAATCTATCCGTCCTTGAATCGTGTTTTCGCTTTCTGCATTATGTCAGTTTTCCATGTCAAGATAGGGAGACAAAGATATTTCAGGTTTAAAATCACTTGGTATCCAGCATACGATAATTTAGTCTTCTAAACTTACTTTTTAAGGCACATATCTTATAGTAAGCCAGACTTTGTCAACATTGTATGGATAGTGGCCTTCTGCATACTTTTGAAGGGATCCAAGTGATCTATTAAACTGTGGCTTACATCATAAACATAAGTTTCTGATTTGAGCATTTTTAAGTAAACCGTGATGAGTACGATTCCGTATATTTGAAAGTTCGTCTTAAAAGAGCCCTTTAAATACAATCAAGCCACAGCTGGACTTAATGGGCTTTCTACATTATTGTAAATGAGCAAAATGACAGGGACGCTTCATCACCTCTGCAGTTTACCCCCCTTGCCTATATGATCACCTTAGAAACAAACTTGGCTTGATTGATTGGGATTTATCACGTTTGATATCATTTAATCATGACACCGGAGTCACTCGTGGGTGCGATTGCACCCACCATCTGTTACTTTCAGCTATGTTTTGACTTCAGAGTAAAGTAGCGTTTGCGTCTTAGCTATGCATATTAGGTCGCTGATATAAATGGTAGGAAATTTTTTATGCACGTCCATGTGCCAGGTCTAAAAAGTGGCAGTAGATTAAGGGAAAATTTGACACTGAAAAGGTTTGTACATTTGTTTGACGAGAACATTAGTTTCTGGATAGTTTTTTGTACATAATTTACTATGCCGTCTCCCCGAATTCTTTTCATACTGAGATAAAGTTACAACTTGACAGATCAGCAATATCTTTAACATGATGCTGGTGACCCCTCTAGTGATAGAGACCATTGAGATTTTGAAAGTCTTAGTAGTGAGAACGTTTTTATGACAATGTATACGATAATACTAAAACATTTGCTTTTCAATTCAATGTTCGACATTGTTTAGCTAAGAGTAAAAGTATCGGTATGTGCTGTCCGAGCATCTTTATAGGTCGCGTGAAGTACTTCCCACCCACTCATCAGTGACGATTGAGTCCAACTATCAGTAAACAGGAAAACTTCCGGAATGATAAGCTATCGAGGCGAGACGTTCAAATATATATTAACATGGTCAGAAACTGTAGTATTTACTACTATGTACTTTCTTGGTTTCGTAGATATGGACTATTCATGTTTAGTACTTATATCTTTGAGTTTTATTTATTATACTGGTTTTCTGTCTACAGATCAAACGGTAAGTTTACATTTTTATTTAATTAAGTGCAATTCTGCTGCCAATAATAAATGCCTAATTGTAGCTAGTTTTGGTTACAAAATAAATAGTCACTCCAAAACTTTAGTTTCTCTCATTTATTAAACTCAAAGAGTTTCTGTTATCATGTGGTCTATTTTCAAATCTTTTACTTGTTATGGTATGTAAGTACAATAAATGAGTATACTAATACAGCGTCTGGTAATTGTTTACCGACCGAAATTCGGTATAAGTAATTTTAAAGTGTATAGCAGGTTTATAAGGCTTAGCAGTAGTCGAGATTGATTAGCCTTGGCTGAAAAGACTGAAAGTAAATATAAGTATCTACCAAATAGTTTCAGTGTTCATCTTAGTGTATGATAAGTGCGTGAAATGATTCTGTTCCACAAAGAAATAGACACACATACGAATCTTTTGTTAAATTTGCTCTGTTACGAACATACTTATAATTCCCCGAATAGTCTTTTGTCTAGTATTTATTAAAAAACAGTATCAAATTTGGTTTAGAAATTTTTTATTTGTAATGTTACGAAGCGCAGTAACTTTAACTGACAAATAGTTGTATAAATAAAATTCACTTCAATTCAGACATTAAAGGTTCTTAAGAAATAATTCTGGACTAAGCATAGCCCCTTGGAATTCCTCTAGATGATTTTTTTCTTAAGGTACCTCTTCTAACCCATAATCACTTGTCTTTTATTCCTCCGTAAAAAGCTATACACTTTAATGAACTTTATGTTTAATGTTTGTTTATAACTTGATTACAAATTCAAAGGATTTAAAAATTTCTAATTATTCTTAATTTTTGTTGACAATTTAAGGACAATGAATGATCATATTGTATTGGTAGACATAAGTGACACCTGAAGGTACTTCTGATTTTAGTCAGTTGATAATTAAATCCTATACTCAATGCTTTAAAACAATAGTGATTAAATTCATAGTGGATTAGATTTGGACAGTGCTTCGATGGTTAGAAAAAAAGCGATTCACTGTCTGTGTGGTAAATTAACAAATTTAGTTGATACTAAGTGTTTGATAAATTGTCTAGCTTGACAATAGGGTTTACAACAGCTTACCTGACTCCATAATTACTAATAAAAGTCATTTTACCAGGTAAAACTGTACCACAAAGCTCCAGTTTAGTCACTCAGTATTTTGTAATTAGAATGATTAAAAATTAGATATCGGTAAGTTATAGTAAAATTAGTTTTAATGAGCCACACATTAACTAGGTAGGATTATTTTGCATGTAGCGGAAACAGGTGATATTATAATACGAATAAGTAGTTACTAGTCGGTCGATGTACTGATTGATAAAAGTATCAGATTGTATTTTAGATATCAATCTCAATTTATTAGCCGTGTGAAATGTAGACTTAAACTGAATCAAATGTTGCCTGACAGATAGCAAGATACAATTATGTAACTGAAATTTGATCATTTGAATCTTTTTGTCATGTTTTTCATTGAAATACACTAGTCTTATTTAAACATAAGCAAATCATTGATTTCTTTTAATTCATACAATAGTATTAAATTTAAAACTATATCCTTCTATCAAACAATTTTTACGAGTGAGGAATATATCTACTTACTTCTCTGTTATATATTATAAATTTTTCTTAGCGCTGAATTGAATTGCGAAATGTTGCTACAGGAACTTGAGTCAAGAGAAACATATCTTCAAGATTTGAAAAATTCGCTTTTTAAACGTATGGAGGTAGCAGAGTATCAAATGAACAAACTTATTTGTTTAAGAAATGAAGAAACAGAAGAGGCTCAAAAAGCCAGTGAAATATTACGTTCTAGCATAGCCAAATTAAGAGAACGCTATATAGTTGATAAAAAAGAGCTTGAAAGCAAGGTATGTTATGTAGTTGTTCCTTTGAGCAGTAGTCATAACAACATTGACTTTATTCACTACCTATGTGTGCGTAAAATAAACACATGAAATCAAATAAAATGAAATGAAACTTTTCAAGACATTGTGAATCTAGACAACAGCAGACTAGCAATAGGCCTAAGACTATAAGTTTTAGGTTTGTTCGTCCCGTACAACGTTCTCTTCGCATAGTACATATTCGAAGTATGGTATTCCAGAGCTTTTTCAATTTTGTTCATGTTCATATAGTCTAGTATGTCTGTTCTGTTAGAAAACATACAAAGGGAAAATCTGAATAAAGTCAATGTTCAGTTCATTACTTGTCTGACATAACATAGCATAAAGGAAACGATAGTGTGAAGACTTAAGTTAAATAAACGTTGTTGGTTAATCTAATCCAAATGTTTTAGCGAACTAGCTTCATTAATAACGTTTTAAAATACGATCAGTCCTGCTTGATTTAAAAGTCATCGAGTGGATATTTCCAATATGATTTTTGTAACGAAACGTACACATTTTGAAAAGTAGATTTTAAACTGTTAAAAAACTTGATTTTCAAAAATCTCTAGTTATTATTAGCGTCCTACTATTAATTACCCCTAATGTTTCTACGTCTATCAGTGAACTAAATGCTTACATGGATGTCTTCTATGTATCTTTAATTGTATCTTGAAGATGTAAAAAAATACAGTTTGTAATATATTTGTTATTTGCCTACTAATCTTTAAATTATGATGAATTCTTCTAGGTGTGTACTAGAGTAAAGAGACGAGAACGTGCGTTTATTTTTGTAACACAAAACTCATTTGTACAGTCTAAAGAACTCTCCATTGTTGTCTCGTGTTAAATAATTCGGTGTTTATATTATGTTTAAGAATACAAAATACTGACTCAATAAACCTGTGATTGCTAGTTCACATCCTACTTGAGTATAGGTTCCTCCTTACTTGGATTTATTATTTTCGTAGATATAAAAATGACAGTACCTTCATTGTGTCAACAATGGTTAGTATCATGTAGGATTTTCTTCAGTCGAACATCACCCATACTTCATTTCTAATCTTTTATATTTTATTTAAAGATATGCTCCATTCAAGACACGTACGAGGGCCGGATCACAGAACTGAATAATATATTAAGACAATCAGAGAAAAATCGTGAAAATTTGTTAGCAAAATGTAAAACATCGGAATTCACAATTCAAGTGGGTTTAGATCTCGATATATTATCGTTTAAAATTCATCCGTGTATAAACTCCCTAGTTTTTTGAACTATATTATTGTTAGGTGTACTTGTGAAAACACATCCTTGGTTAATTATGGTATGAAGATACTCTTGAAGTCAAGTTAAAAACCGATATCCAAGGTATTAAAATCAACAATTAGTCAGCATTAAGCACATAAGAAAAAATGATCAGTTCTATACGATGGAACAAATATAATTTGCTTTGAGATGTTAGACAAGATTATTAGATCAGGAGAGTGACTTTGTTAATGTTTCACTCTCTGAACTATATTCTTCGATTTTGAAGTTTTCATTTTCCTTCCAAATGACTTATTATTAACCAAGAAAACAAACTAGACTAATAAATTAAAAAAAATAAGGACGGAAAACTTGCACTGAAATATAGAATACTCATAAATAGTATGGTTAGAAAATAATAGGATAAGTCTGTAAAGTTTATTACTGTCCATATTTGCAGTGTGATTACCCTCATAGATACTTCTGCAATAGAATGGAACTTTCAATAACATCTGATAACTTATCAGGACATCAGCGCAAATTTTACTGTCGAGATTTCACAACTTTTTAAAAAATTTTTACAGATTATGTTATCCAGGAAGATGACGTAAGTTGCATACTCAAAGCATTTGTTTCAAGGCTCTTACTATCTGAAAAAGTCATTTATCCCTAAGTTAAAATTCTACTAGTTCATCATACAACTGTAATGCTCGTCTGTTATATACGAACTATGTTTGTAAGTGTATTCACTTTCCAAAATGTATATATCAAAGTAAAAATGTTTTCTTAATAAAACTAACATAACTTATTTTACTACGGAGGTCAGTTCAACGTATGTTTTCATTACGTACGAACCATGGATTACTGGACACCTGTTTTGGTCCTAGATCAGGACTCTTAATCTGTGTGCAAGCACAACAAGACAGGGATAGGATACAAAAAAACTGTCTAAAAACAAACTATACTTAACAATGGCTTCTTGATAATTGAAGACTTATGTCATCATTCCTACGTATCGTTTAAACATTTGATACACAAAAGTCAAGTCAGACAGTAAAAACTCAGAAGTGAGCTGTAAATTATCCACCGATCCAGCACATTTTTTAATCATAATGCATAAAATTAACTCCCTAATTACTTTTTAACTGTAAATAAATTTGTCTAAGACATCTATCTACTAATGACAGTTAAATTAAGTATTTCTTTTTATGGTTGCTCAAGGTGTTGCATACTTATTGTTGAGAAGTAGAAGGAATTGAGAGATGAAACAGTTAAGCCATACTGATTAGTTTATTGTGATTTTATTTAGCAACTGATAGTAATTCATGCCTGAATTTATTTTATTATCTATCAGTTCATGTTAAACTCAATCAATTTGAAGCGTATTTTATTTTTTTTGGCTTTTGAGCATCTTATTGTTCATTAACATTATCGTTTGATTCTTCAGAAGTTAAATAAAGAAATTGCAAATGGTAAGAGCGAATTAAATGACTCAATGCGTCGCATTGCTCATCTTCAACAGATTAATTGTGACCTATCCAACGAGTTGGCCAAGTCCAAGTTAACTGTCCAGAAATCTTCAGCTCGTGCGGAGAACTTGGCAAAACAATACAATGAGTTAAGATGCAAAACTGAACAAGGTGTTTAATACTGTATTTTATTATGGCTAATTTGCGAATCCATTTTTTAGTTATTATACTTTACTCTCAGATATCACTACTACCACTTTAAGTAGTCTATTTTAGTATTTTGATGTAATCATGGAGTCGCAAAATCTTGTCTACGAACTCCGTATTTGGTTACTGAGTTACATCAATGGAATTGATAATATCTATTCTAACGATAATGATCTACTAACTACTACTTTAAGCGGTAGCCTAATTGGTGTAACTAATTTTATTGATAACGTTTAGTACGACTGAATGTGATAATTAAAAATGTAGTCCCTATTATTAAGTTCAATGTTCTACAACAGTAATCCCTATATTTAAGTGAAATCCAACTGGTTAACTTTACGACTGGTACCTTTCTTAATTTTATTGTGCCTTAGCAGCTACAGATCATTACTAATTTTACAGACTATCAGTTTTGGATGTAGTAGGCTCTGATGATTTTTCCTAGAGCGATGATGAAAGCACCACTATTAAACTATTTATCTAAGAAAAAATAACACCAATAATTTACGTTGATGTACATAATTTGTCTTCTTTACCGTTATAGTACGATTTCTTTTAAAATCATTGACAGTTTCCGTATATTAAAAAGTTATTATAGCCGTCATAAAACTGTTAAATATTTCATAATGTTGTTCTTATACCACCTTGCTCTATAACGACAACTCATTTGAAACTATCGGACAATTTTATAACAGCATAGTAGGGATTTAGTGATAAAAAAACCACAACGTATGAAGTTGTTGAATCTTGTAGAACTATCAATAAGTGCCAGTTTCTGGGATAAGATAGTAGATAAATTAGCTAATCGGTTGCTAAGTATTAAGATGACAAACATGTGGGTTCTTTTATAGATCACTGTGGAATATTTTAAATGAATGTTAGTCTGTGAATATTACGTATTTTTTATTATATCTTGGTAGAAAGGGAAGATACGTAACAACTTACACCATTGGTTCCCAAAATTCTGTTTTCTTAAAAAAGAAACGTATACTACAGAGTGCACTGAAAAAACAACTATTCCAAAAGTTTTGACTATTATAGAAGCTTCATTTGCCTAAAATTGTATTTAAATATTTTAAAAATAAGAAATAAGTTACAGAACAGTATCATGCATTCGTGTATAGTGTATTTAAATATTGTGAACGTTTTTGAAGGAAACTTGATTTTTTAGTTTTTATTCGAGAGGATGACATCAACTACCTACTTCTTACAATATGCAGTTACCATTTATATGCGAAGTAAATAGTATAACATATACTACCTAAACATTAATTCTATAGCCACAAAACCCATTCAACTATATTATAACGGTTGGATTACTGACAAAATACTTTAAGGCGTTCCTGAGGTTATAGCACGAAGTCTTTATCGGAGTTTACTTATGTTGGAAGGAAAACAATTGCCATCAACGACACTGAATGATTTTCATGCTATATCTCCAATTAGTTGGAGTTGAAATTATTCCGTACGGCATCATTGTAATGGTGAAGTGTTTCCTACGAGATCCTGAGGTCCTGAGCTTAATCCATAGTAGGGTCGTTGGCGAACACTATTTATGATGCCCCATACTAGGATAAAACAGCTTTCTAGTGTTTTCTAGTTCTCATTGGCACCAACTGAGATTATTTTGTGAAGAATACTGCTTTGGTTGACCCAGAGTATTTCTTTACGCTGCACTCGAATGTGAATTTAATTTCTTTTTTATCTTGCGTGAAACGTTTACAAATTAAATAACTTCTATTTGTGTGTTCTCAGAAGCAAACTGTGTTATAATCACTTCAATTTTTAATAACAACTGTGATTTTACAACGAAAAACTAATCCCCACCATTTTTTAATTGTTGTGTTGTTGGATTATGGCACAGAGTCAATGCAGTGATTACAAAATCGTGATGGAGTCGTTATTCTTTATAATTTATAGACATATTAGGTGGACGATTTTTTTTATTGGAATCAAAAGTATATCTTCGATACAAGTATTACCCATTAACACTCTAACAACATATATTAGACGTTTAATTCGTTTTTAGTTTTTGAAGTCAATTAACAGATAGATCTGAACTTAGACTTATAAAATTTCTGATACTTGTTTATTAGGTAGATCTACACTATCCAGAAAACTGGTGTTCTGTTCGGTTATCAAAGCAATACTATTCGGTAAATATTATTACTAAGCTATTCAGGCCATGTCTGACCCATGCAAGAACTCAGTTACCAGTATAACTGAAAGATTACGATTACTGTTTAAGGTTTTGATGAGTCATTGTTTACCATTTGAAAGTCAATATATTAACATTCTTAGGATTTTTGCATTTGTTCACTGTACTCCAAAAATTTCATAACCATTCTAACATGTTTTTATGGTTAGCAAATG
Source organism: Schistosoma mansoni (assembly GCF_000237925.1). NCBI lineage: Eukaryota > Metazoa > Platyhelminthes > Trematoda > Strigeidida > Schistosomatidae > Schistosoma > Schistosoma mansoni. The sequence goes on from NC_031496.1 coordinate 10,523,785, forward strand.
CTAATTTAACTCAAAATGAAAAAGCTGTACGAACTGCGTCTGAAAGACGTTCATCGGCCGAAAACGCATTAGTTGCTGCACATCACCGAGCTGATAATCTATGTACACGTAATACACAATTGGAAAAAGAATTGACCACTATTAAAGTTCGTGCTGAAGAACAAGCGAAAGTGAATGATATAACTGTGACAAAACTCAAACGTCGTTTACTTGCTATTCAAAGTGAAGCTTCAAGATGGAAACGATCTTATCAGGAGGAAAAAGTAAATGAATTTCAGTTTCATAAAAATGATTAGTCTGGATGTGAATTTCTTGATTAATTACTATTATGCTTGTTTTTTATCATCTTTTTTGAGTGTATTCAACATGTGATTTTCGTTAATTAACACGTTTTACTAAACTCCTTTCTGACAATTCAGATAATGTTATTAAAATTTGTTCCTAGATTTTCCCGATCAATGTTTTATGTTCCGATTACAGACAGCGTTATTAGCTTAGTGAAGAAGCAATTTTTCTGTCTGACAGTGGAAAATTTCATGTATCATATAAAGGTTAATCATATAAAACCAAATTTTAAAAATAATACAAAGATACTGAACAAGTAAACCATCTTTTCTACAAGGGTATTATATGTATTCAAGTATTTCCTTACAATCTAAAATTTTCATGGTTACCGGAGATAACGAATGTTTAGATTAAAGAATTTTTGTACTAACACTAGCAAAATGGTCACCAATTTTATGATAGTTGGATTTGATTTATTCAAAAACAAATTTAATCACGTTTCCATGGGGTGAGACAACATAGTCTTTCAGTGTTCCTTAATTTCCATGACTGTTCAAGCAATACCATCTTTTATGTTGTGGTTTGCCTTCAATCAATATAAAATATTTTGGGAATCAATTTCATTTATCCGATATCTATGAATTGCCTCGAAGAACTGTTTATTAGTTATGTTGTTAGTAGCTTATTTGTGTTGGCCAAACCATATACAACTCTCAGATATCAACATTCCTAAAATGAACGATGTTTAAAGTTTCTGTTTTGCAATCGAAGTAATGAAACATTAGTTATTTTCTTATATATATATCAGTCATGGAGATAAGAGAGTTATTAGGAGGTGTAGGAAGGATTTGAACGTGACCACCTTGGTCTCGTGTGCAGTTATGGGTATGAGGGCTTATATTACTTCCCGGCTGCCCACACCGTGGAAGGGTATTTCTTGAGGGACCTGAAAAGGGAGTTGGATTAGTGTTGGTCTTAATGACCAGGGAGTGTGATCGCAGTGCCCAAGGGACAACTGCTTAAGGCCGGTCAAGCACGGCCTTTTTGGGGGGGACTTTTGATGTGTTAGCTCCATTTTTAAAAGGACCTTACCGCCGGAGATGGATATCCGCGGGATAAGGCGAGGTGTGCATTTTTAGGGTCGACCTTTTCTGACCTCACCCCTTCTTGTGGGAAGGCAGCATCTCTGTTATGCTGGTTGTCTGAAGGAAACATCTTACTGCCGTCACACCTCTGTACAGTCAGCAGTGCGACTTCGCTTTCGGACCTTGGGATTGCTACTTTTAGTCTCATCGCTCTTCAACCGATTTGTCTGGCATGGTAGGACTATGAGGAACGATTGTTCCAGCCAGTATAGCTCGATTGATTCGTTACGATAGGCAAGCCCGACCACCACGTCAAGGTGTATATATATATTTATTTATTTATTTTGAATACCTAGTGCCTTCAAATATTATCCAAGTTGATTCTTTTAAAAATTAGATTCATATGCTAAAGTCAATTATTCTGTGTGAACAGGTATTCTCAAAGTCGAAGTACTGATTCATAATAAGTCATGTTTGTTCTAAAACCACTAATACCTTGTAAACAAGAAATGCTTGAAAATATTTGTAGATTGACAGAGCCAGTCGTTTATTTTGATAATATTCAGATATGGCAACCTTACAAAAAGCTTTTTATACTAAGCGAGAAACTGTCTACTTTCTACTTATCTATGAGAGTAGAGTTATTGAAGATATTGTGTTATGTCTCAACTTATAACCAAACTAATATGTTAATATTCAGTGGATATATATACAGTTAAATTTTCGTTAGTTAAATTGAACTGTGGCATGGAGTGGAGTTCATAAAGTGCGTTTCGTTATATTTCAGACTTGTCAGTTAGATGGACCTGAATTCAGAATTATTGTCCATACTGAATGAATACTAATATTGAGGTATTTCACTCAGCATCCACATATACTTCAAAAGAATGACTAATTTTATTCTCATAGTTGAAATCATGAGCCAATTGAAGCTAGACCACCATGGAAAACCTGG
>NC_031496.1:10526309-10621925 GCF_000237925.1 Schistosoma mansoni
AGGTTTTCCATGGTGGTCTAGCTTCAATTGACTCATGATTTCAACTATGAAAATACTGAAATATCCACAGAAACCCCTTCTAATTTTATTCTTATCACTAAACTGAGAAAGATACAATCTCTTTTTTGTACTAAAAATACATCTAAATAATCATTAATTGTTGTTTTATAAATTACTTTCTTCATATAGAATAATCGTGATCTAGATTCACAAAAAACAAATGAATTCATTCAAACTATTTTAGATGAACGTAATTATTTAGAAAAAGAATTAAATTCAACAAAAAATGATATGAAAGAACATATTTTATTAATTGAACATTTACAAAAACAGGCTGCTTTTGATGCATCTAATGCATCAACACGTTTATTAGCTGCTTTATCAACTGGTGAAGAAGGTGTGGCTACAGCATTAGAATTAAAACAATGCATTGAACAACATTTACAACCAGAATTAAAATGTTTAATAGAAAAATGTAAACATTTAGAGTCTGAACTCATGGTTAGTAAGTCTTATTATTATTTCGTCCTATCTGTTATTCATTCTATTGCCACTTATTTCATTAAATATAATTATCTTCTTCTTAGAAATACTCATTCTTATGTACTTAACTCGTCCGCTCATCAATATACTGTAGAGAATTTTTATCAATTCAGTTTAAGCCCTTAACTCAATAGGCTATTTAGACCAACCTTGAGGCTAGCAATGCAGGGGTCCATTTGTGACTAAACGGCCCTGAAGGCAGAGCGATGAAAAATATTCTATCACCTGATGGGTTAGCAAACGAGGGTGACAGAGAGAGGATGAATCGGCTGGAGTGCTACTCCATGTAGTCATGATTCAGATTAACTCGCAAAACGACATGAAGTAATATGTAACTAGCAAGATCATAACGCACGAAGAATTATAAAAATGTAATTATTTGTAAACTAGAGCATTAGGGTAAAAAAGACGTACAAAAGGTTACGTTTCAACTCCAGTAATTTTGGAGTAGAAGAGAGTATGGCACTGACTCGTGGATAAAACGAAAAACCATAATTTGCACTATAAAATGGGGACAAAACTATATATTAGTAATTTAACGACTTTGAATTAAGTAAGACAATGTTTCTAAAAGAAGCTTCCGCTATTCATCATTGGTTCTTTGTTTCTTTCTTCACATCACTCAGAAGATTCTGGATTTTGTCTTTAGAATACTTGTTGTTGATTTCACGCTCCAAAATTCCATCAAGAACTTGAAATGTGTATTCTTTTCGATAAACTATGTTTGTTTCTTTCCAGTTATATTACCTCTTATTATGTAAAACATCCGTGTAATCGGGTTACACAATAATGTTATTTTTATTGTGGAAATTTTAAAAGATCTCTTGTTAAATATCAATCTTTCCTTGTAGAAAGCGTGTGTTTAAAACTGTTGAAGTGTTCTTGGCTCATGGATCGTTGGGTATCACAAAACTAGTATAATATAAACTGTTAGAATTAATCCATTGACTCATAGGATCTCGCATCATTTTTTCTGTAATGACATTTAAAATCGAGATAATTATACTGACTACTGTAATATTGTTAAATCCCTACGAGAATTATGAATGATAACTTTCAAGAACTATTTATGGACCAACAACATACATTTTTATTGTGTAGTTGTTGAGTAACTAAACTATGCATATTCATGTTCCTCTCATTATAAGCCTCATTTTGACTTATAGGCTATTATTATACGATTTACCGTTCTTGAGTTATGTCTAGTCTATTAATTACAGTCTCTCATATTCACAGTCACTTTTGGCTAGATCTTGTACAATTGTTGTTTTATATTTTATGGTAAGATGTGGTCTGTTTGGATTGTGTATAAACTCAGTATGTTTGAAATACATGATTCATATCACGGAGCATGAGAGTGGTGTTCTGGACTCTACAGGTAGGGCTAAACAGAAAGAAGGACCTATAATGACTCTAGACTGTTCTTACGGGTTTACGCATCATTGATCCAGTCGCTAAATCATTGTTCTCTAGTTAGCGGTATCATTACGTTATATATTAATAGGGCACAAGGCCACAAGTTATAACATATATAATGAAAGTATTTAATAAGTGAACGTATACACGCCAGAGCTTCAATTGACTCATGATTTCAACTGTATAAAATTGCTAAAAATCTCTACAAAACCTATTCTCTATTCTGATAATGATCATGTGTTCACTAGTGACTGGCTCCATGAGGTATTTCCTGGAGTTCTAGTGAAAAACAGTAACCAGTGTAGTCAAAGCAGGTCTGTTGGGAGACTGAAGACATTGGTGAGTGGTAGCTTAATTTCGTGGATTGGTTGAAGTTAGACATTACCACTGTTGGATGCCGGTTCAGTGGTCTAGAAGTTAAGCGTTCGCCCATGAGACCAAAGGTCCTGGGTTGGAATCTCGCGAGGAGGGGTCGTGGATGCGCACTGCTGAGGAGACCCACAATAAGACGAAATGGCCGTCCAGTGCTTCCAGGTTTTCCATTATGGTCTAGCTTCAATTGACTCATGATCTCAACTATATAATAATATAAAAATTGATAATTAATGTAGGCAGAATGATCGAATCAGATATATTGAGAATTTCTCTATTACTGATATCACAAAAGACAATTATAAATGGTTAATGATAATTGAATTTTTAGAAAGTGAACTGGTTTTATGATATCCTACAGAAGTTTCTGAGTCTTGATTTTTCAAAAAAATGAACCTACCAGCTTACTTAAATCATTGTGTCACTGAATGTTTAAAGTTTATTTTTTATGAATTGATTCTCTTGTCACTTCTTATCAATACAAGATCATCTATACTGCTTTACTACTTAATGGTCTACTTTAATTTAGATTGGAACTGGATTATTTCAACTACGATCTAACCTTATTATTCATAAATCGTATTATTGTCGAATTCTTTGTTTGAAAATTGAATAGAAATGTGTTTTGTTTTAGTTTAAGACTTTGACATTTTATACGAATTATTGGTTTGTTATTACTGTTTATATGATTGTAGTCATAGTATAAGATGTTTTCTTGTTTATTCGTTTTTATAGTCGAATAAGTTACTTTTCTTGATTTCAAGAAATTGATCATCAACGAAATTTGAAAAAAAACATTCAAATAATTACTTAAGATTATGTTGAATGATTCGGTTGTAGCTAGTAATTAATTTTGTTTACTTTTGAACAGTAATTCGTATTTTATTCAGGTAAATTATACTGCTTCTATCTAACTTTTTTCAATTCTCCAGAAATCGATTTTACTACTTGAAGATGGGTATGTATTTCACACTTTTTTTTAGAAAACGCACCTTATTACGAATAATTTAATGCACATATTTATTTGAGTTAAATATCGGATGAAATGTGGTTCGCTGGCATATTCTATTTATTTATCGACTAAAGTACTCGGAACATGTATTACGTATTGTCAACGAACGTCTACATTGAAATGGGATTTTAGTTTATGTAGGAATGAGCTAGAAGAAAGCCGAGTGTGGATAAACCATGATCCACTATCAGTCCATGGATCACTGAAAGCTAAGCTGAGCCGTGTCTTAGATGGGTGCGATTATTGGGACTAATGGTTGGAGACGTGTGGCATTATCCAAAATCTATCTCAGTAGATAGATTTTTTGTTTTGTGATTTTTATTCCGTTGATTCACTCTGTCTTTTTGAATCATATTCACAATGCCTTATCATTTTTTATTCAACTGATACTATTGCTTTTACTGTTTTGGCTTTCAACTTGTTGATTTCATCTCGCTGGACAGATATGCTATGACAACTTGTGTGCACGTTGATTTTTATCAGTTTCTAAGTTGCTTGTGCCTGATTAAGATAACAAGCGTAATGTAAACACCTATTCTATCCATCATCAAACACTTCGTTCGATACCGAGTAGTCTTTTTTAATTTTAAATGGATATTCTTTTATTAATGGTTTCAATAACAATCATATTATCTTATCATGGATGCACTAAAATTATGTTTTAATTTATATATATATACTTCTCTTCTATGCACCTCATTTTTAATAGACTGTACACATAAGATACCTGCATAATAATTTTGAAGTACCATTGACTCAACTCATGGGCGAGACTATAATTTATGGACGACATTTGAGCGAATCTTAAGTGACCTTTAGAAATGTCAGCCAATCAGTAAACAGTCAGCATAGAGTTAAAATATATTATACAAAACCAAATAATTAAAGTGGATACACTTCTTTTATATGGTCCAAAAACTTGTCAAGGTTAGAAAAAGGTTCAAAAGTTTTAAAATCGTAATGCATAACGTAAAGGAACTCATCCATATAACTCCATAATAGTTGGTCTCTGGAGCCATAATAAGGTGATAAAAACCCACTCAGCCTCGACCACATAGCTTCATTATTATTTGTTTGTACTCCGGTTGTGTAAGTTTATCATTTTTTATGAATATCTCCCTACAATACTCATACTACTGAACAGCCGAAGCTTCAGTGAAATCTGCGATTATTGAAGCCAATGTCACTAGTGCTTTTTTTATACAGTTCGAGGCAATTTTTATAATATGCCTTAGTCTCAATATGGATCGAGCAATAAAGGTTCCTACTCTAGCAAACGTCTTCCTTCAGCATATATTACATCGAAGGACAACATCACGGTAGTCTGCTTAAGGTCTACAAGTCACCTAATTACCACAATCACAAATAAAGCAACTTTTTAGTAGTCTCATTTGTTGTAGCCGCTTAATTGTCAAGTCTTCTCTAAAATTCTCTGTAAACCGATCGTACATGAGCATCAGGCACTGAAATTGGCACTATGACCCTGAAATCCCTCAAACGCTTCTGATTGGCTCGCCCACAAATTATAGTCTTGCCAACTCATGCTACAATTGATGTTTCATGTATCTTCTTTATTTCTATCATAATTATCATTATGACTATTTTTTTTCCTTTACATTCAAGATAGAACAATATCAATTAGAATTGAATAGTTTACATACATCTAAAGTTAATTTCAATGAATCAACAATGGAAGAATTAAAAAATTTAACCAAAGAATTAAATGATTTAAAATTAACCCATACTATTGTACAAAAACAATTACATACTAATCAACGTATAATTAATAAATTAAAATTAACTAAAAATACAGCAATAATTAATTTAGATAAATTAAAAATTGAATTAAAAGAGAAATGTGATAGTTATGAAAAACAATTAAATGATAAATCTAATGAAATCCAACATATACGTCAAAAATTAAAACAAACTGAAATCAAATTAAAAGAAGCTAATGATAAAGTGAGTTACTTTTTCCAATATATTTATTATAGTTGAAAACGTGAATCAATTGAAGCTAGATCACCAAGGAAAACCTGGAAGCACTGGACGGCTGTTTCGTCCTATTGTGGGACTCCTCAACAGTACGCATCTAGAATCCCGCCTAGCGAGATTCCAACCCAGGACCCACCAGTCTCGCGCCAGAGCATTTAAACGATAGACCACTGAGCTGGCCGGCATCCGATGGTGTTAATGTCTAACTTCAACCAATCCAAGAAGTTGAGCAACCATTCACCGATTGTTTTCAATGAGTTCCTATCTCACAACAGACGTGGTTTGAACTCCACTGGTCACTGCTTCTCACTAGGACTCCAGGATTTATCTCTCGAAGTCAGTCACTAGTAAGCATATGATTATTAGCTTCAATTGACTAACGCTTTCAACTATGGGAATACTAAATCTTCACAAAACCCCTTCTGATAAACATATTTAATACATGATAAATATAAAATGATTTTGCTATCTATTATTGTACTATTCAGTTTCTGTGTTTATTTGTTAACTAGAAGCTAACAAAATTCCTTATTGGTTGGTGGTGCTATAATCTATACTTTTCTGGCCAACTTGAACTTGTCGGTTTTTCTTTATTTGTGTGTAGTGTTGATTATTTAACACTGATTCATTCATATGTATTTTTATACTTTCCATCTTATTTACTTTGGTTTATTCTAATATTTTAACCAGCTATTAAAACAACTTTTCGGTATATTTTTGTCCAGTGATTACAACTACCTTTCAATAACATCGGAAAAGTAAAACACATAAAAATGAGGTGATAATGAAATACAAAATGAAAACACTGTTGAATAAAGATTTTAAGGATATGACTAGTAAGTGCATTTATGATTTTCTGACGAGTTAAAATCCGCGGATCACTAAAAACTGATTAGTGACATTGAGATGACCTGATCATAATGGAATGGATCCTTTTACATCTCAGAAATTCATAGTTAGTGACTTCGTGAACTAGTACCGCTTAACTTTTTATTCAACAACTGTATGGTTCAGCTAATATTTGCATAGAGTTGTTTGTTCCATGTAAAACGTAGATCAATAACTTCAGTTACAATTTAATTGACCAATTTTGAACTCAAATTCAAGAGCTTTCTGCCATATGGTATCAGTGATTCAAAAATAAGAAGTCGAATACTTGTAATATGTGTATATTGCTCCTTATTGACCATATTTAATACATTGGTTTGCTATGCAGGATACTGAACTGTTAAATAGGGATTTGAATTTGATACTGTTAGTAATTTGTGTGGGTGTGTCATATTTTACAGGTTGGATAGTTTAATCTTGAAGGCCTTTTAGAGGCACGAGATCTAACTCCGATATGATTGATTGAATGTATATGCCATGAAAATAAATCGGCCGTTCAATCCCGAATATTATGTCTGGACTAATCCTGTTTGAGCGACGGCACTAATGAGAAACCAAATACGAATTAAGTTAGATGAATTTATTTCATGCATACTTAAATAGACGTTAAGGAGGAAAGCGAAGCAAAATTCAGAAGGCAAGCGTATCTGTGTTATACATTTTTTCTTTTTATTAAACAATCGAAATTTGAGTATCTGGGCTCATGTGATTCAATCGACTCCACATTATAACACAATCCTAAATTATCTGAAACTATGATGAAAGAATTATTTAGTGTTTTTGATATGTGGGCGAGAATGACAATGATTGGGTGTTTTGCTGAGTCAGGCATTAGATAGGATGACAGGTGTTATATGTGTTATATATATTCCCCTATCCTTATTATGTATTGACTGCTATTGATTGACTGTTCCTTGTTGTTGGATTGTGTCGGATTTTGGTGTGAAAATATATTGACATTCTAGTCAGGCTAATCTCGTGTTCTTGATCTGAGTTGTGTTGAAGTCCGGTAGAATAGACACTGGATGGGAAATCTAGTGTAGATATTCGTCTAAGGTAAATTAACCTCCCATATACGTGTAAAAAGTGAAAGGACTGTTATAACAAGAAACCCTAGCGTTATAACAAGTATCCTACCGTTTATAACAGTTTTTTTTAGTAACCAAGCTAATTTCAAGCTGTTTACAAAATCTTTAGAAATAAAACAAGTACCTGAATCACTATTATTATTATTATCCTTTTTTTATCAGTATGAAAATCTTATGGAAGAATCTAATAATCAATTGTGTTTTAGTCAAAATATTATTAAACAATTAGAAAATACAACAATGAATCAAACTAATCAAATAACAAAAATAAATGAAATGGAATTAAAAATAACTGAATTAAATAATTTATTAAATGAATCTGAATTACGTTTAAAATCTATTAATACAACAAAAGAATTAAATGATCAACGTTATATAGAATTAGAAAATTGTTTTAATCAATTAAAAATTAAATTAAATGAACGTGAAAATTTAATTCAATTTTTAGAAAATGAAATACAAAATAAAACTAATTTATTAAATGAAAAATTAAAAGAATATGAATTACTTAAAGTGAGTATTGTATAAGTAGTCTATCTTTTCATGTTTTCATAAATAAGTAATTTATCTTTTTCTTATGGGTTATATTGTGTCTAAACTATGAACTATTTGAAGATTCTCCTAATACGACAAAAAGATATACGCTAACTAGATAGACGGCCCCCAAATGCCCTGGTATGGCCGAGAGTGGGGAGAGTCCGCTCTCCCTCTCGAAATACTCTCACATGGCCATGCGTAATATAGCCTCTGCCAGGGAAGTCCTACTTACTGTCTTCTCGTGGCCGGGGTGTTGTTTACGAAATTGAGAGGACGAAAAGCGAATGTCCGGGGCTTTAACCGGGTTGGTGGACACGGATAGTCCACCTAGGGGAGTTGGCAAACCCTGATTTCAAACCAATGGTGCACATGGGCTCCAGTATCCTGAGGGAACGAATGGCGTATGAACCAATTGTAAGTCACAGGCTACCATGGGAATGCATCACTTCACGATGCTCCACTGCCTTGTGGATCAGACTTTTAGATCGAAGGTTCCGGGTGTGGCCCCCTTAGAAAACCACCTGCTTCAGTTTGGGCACCTGGGCAGTATCACAGCCCTCATACAAATCTCATTTGATTTGTGTGGCGCATATGTATCTGGTGCTTCCTTGTACCAATATTTATGTGAATAAATAAATAAACTAGATAGACTAGAGGCTGAATGCACAACTTTTCAACTATAACCTCATAAACGGTTAAAGAAAGAAGTTAAGAACTTTGATAAAACCTGATATTTTACATAGCCGAAGCCATCTGGATCAACTCCAGAAAATCAAACTTATGCATCCAGAAAAGGTATATCCAGCCTCTAAGTTTACCTTGGCCTACGATTGGATCACCGGATACCTAAACTAAATATTATAAACCTCCCTCCTTTTTTCTTTCTTTCCTTTTTTGTTGTTGATCACCTCTATCTTAATCTTCACATTCATCATTCCCAATTCGTTTATCGTAATTACCTTAATAACACCCCCTTTTACTACATATTATATTCACACAACAATCTTATTATTATTACTATTACTATTTATCATTATTATCTCAATTAACAAGATGAAATTCTCCTACTATGCATTTTATTCACACAATATTTTTGCACTTTCATTTTTCTTATATTACTATTACACTGACAGTGACTGGACACTTTATTGCATGAAGTTGACAGAAATCAGTCTTTTAAAGTTATTTATCGTATTCCTACTAGTTTTCCTTATGGGGTTCGATCTCGTCTCTTACACATAGCAGAGGCTATAGGAATTCGATCCAACAACCCAAGTCTTTGTGTTCATAAGAAATTTGTAACACCCTTATCTCTCCCTTGGCCTTAATAAATAATTTTATTTTCCATACTCTTTGTTTATTTTTCTTCACCTCCCTACCAATTATTTACTTATTATTTTTTCTAATATTCGCTTCACGGTCCAATTATCTGAACACTTCTTATTACGTAATCTTATAATTTTTATGAATGTCATTTCAGTGTCTATATTTTTCTAATCATTGACCTATTTTCCTATTATGTAACATTGATTCAAGCCTTTTATTATTCTTATCACAACTAGTACACCTGTCATTACACTACCAATTTGTACTTTTCACTTATTATTTTTAGTTATGTAATCTATTCCACTGTTATCATTGACTCATAAACTACCTTGATTGGTTTAATAATTTCGTGTATGCATATAAATATTACTGCATATTAGAGTAAAGCCTGATGAGGATCTAATCGAAAACAATATTGTTCGCTTACATATGTTGTTCTAAATCACAATATGGGAACTTTTCAAATTGTCCTAATAATCACTTTTGTATTATTCTGGTGAACAGTTGCATTAACATAAGGCGATCAGCAAAGTAGTATCATTCTAAGTTTATGGACATAGTGACACAGTTAACCAAATCAGTATGAGAATTCTTGGATTTTAAAAATGAACAGGAATGTATGATATTTTTATGCAAAACATTTTGATAAATTTGATTATACATTCATTTTCAAGTCATTTTATTATGAAAATTAAAGAAGATCAAGAAGATACAAAACGTTAAATGAAAATATTGGAAAAATGAGTAGTAGTAGTAAAGTGTTATATCGATCGATTGAGTGCCCTGTTGATATATTATATGATATGACTGCCAATTGGAGAGCAGTGATTTATCGATCGGACCAATAATACACAAAAGCCGTGTGAGCAGTCTTGAGTACTTATCAGTCCTGCTTTTTGCTTAGACCAGCCAGTTAAGTCCAGAACACCAATAACAGCCTCTGCAATATGAATCATTATTCTCAAACATACTGGATTTATATACCAATCAAACAGACCACATCATACCATAAAATAGAAAATAACATTTGTAAAAGATTTGGCCAAATGTGGCTGTGAACAGGGGGAACAGTAATTAATGGACTGGGGATAACTCAAGAATGGTAAATCGTATAATAATAGTTCGTGGGTCAAAATAAAGCTTATAATAAGAGGGACATGAATATGAATAGTTTAGTTACTTAGCAATTATACAATAGGAAATATATATATCGCATTGGTCCGTAAATAGTTCTCAAGGTTATCATTCATAAATCTGCACGGGATATAGCATCAGTAAATAAACTTCATCTAAACTTGGAACTTATCAACAGTTTATACACACATCTCCACACAGAATCTAATGAAATATTAAAAGCATACTTAGTAGTGACTAACTATGACATTGAGATTTTTACGTTTTAATGCAAATCAGTCCTTTATCAAGTCAATCGGTTACTTAGAATGGAAAATAACAACCAACCAAGCATATTAAATCAGATTAATGACTGGGATTCATTTCGATTTGTGATACATGATAAATCCTACTGTCACTGAAGTACATTATAATTGAAACTTATCTCCAAGATGAACAAACTTTTTTAAAACATACATAAACTGATCCCCTATATTGAGAAAACAATAATAAACTAATTATTAGCCAATGAAATGTTCATCATAAAAAAGATAAACCAATAAATTTAGTTCTCATGAAATACTATAGCTTACGTTTTATCGTACTGTAATATATATATATATATATATATATGCGACTGTGCAGATTTGATAATGCACTACTTTTAAAGAGTTCTTAGACTAACTGTTTCGTGATATGGGAAACAATTCAGTCCATCTTCAATGGAATAGAAAATCATGAGCTACAGATAAAAAGGTTATTCATAAATGTATTTCACGAAGATGCAAAATAAAGAAAAAACAGTTTCCATAGATTATTGTTAAATTCAGCTTAAATTTAGACGATGAACCAATGTGTTAATTCAAGACTGGAATTTTCATTTAACCATTAAATTTAAGCTAGAAAGCCAACAAAAGAGAGAAAATGTAATAAATATTTTGATCTTAAATCTACGAAAAGAAGAGAAACTAAAATGTTTTGAAATACAACTATTTCGGATTTAAAAAATCCTGTACAACTTATTTCCAATGGTACTTATCAGTCCTGCTTTTTGCTTAGACCAGCCAGTTAAGTCCAGAACACCAATAACAGCCTCTGCAATATGAATCATTATTCTCAAACATACTGGATTTATATACCAATCAAACAGACCACATCATACCATAAAATAGAAAATAACATTTGTAAAAGATTTGGCCAAATGTGGCTGTGAATAGGGGGAACAGTAATTAATGGACTGGGGATAACTCAAGAATGGTAAATCGTATAATAATAGTTCATGGGTCAAAATAAAGCTTATAATAAGAGGGACATGAATATGAATAGTTTAGTTACTTAGCAATTATACAATAGGAAATATATATATCGCATTGGTCCATAAATAGTCCTCAAAGTTACGATTCATAAGTCTCCACGTGTTACAACATACAGACGTAATAAAAAATTGTCATACTATTCATGAGACGGTACGATCACAATCAGAACAAACTGTTTCTGGATGTGTAAAGGTTTCTAACTTTTATTAATAGATAGGATTTCATACGTCTTTTATAGTTGTAACAATCATATCTCATTGTAGCTCTAATCTTCACATTAAACGTTTAATCAGAACACCAGAAAACCAGATCAATGCTCTTAATCATTTTTACTTTATAGTTATAAATTCTGTGATATCAAATGTGAAGTTGTATTACCAAAACTCACCACAATTTATAAATCATAATAGATACATCAGTTAAACATTTCCAATACTAATATGACGAGATGTAAAATGCAAAATTATGTTCTTTTACTAATTGTGACTCCCTATTCAACATTAATTCCCCTTTTATTTCTATACGATGATTATTCAGTGAAGTGTTTGTTTTTGTTTTCCAGTGTGATATTTTATTTAGTATAAAATTAATTTATTTGGGTGTGATGTTATTTCAAGATACGATATTCTTGCATTATATTAACGTGAACTATGCACAACATGACACGCAGCAAATGGTTTGTTATAACTCTTGGTATTTTTCATAGACGTGATTTTATTTCAATTAATAGTCAAAACGAGTGTACAATCAATGCATAAATGAATGTATTGTCTACTAGAATCTTCGTCGTGTTTTTAGGGGTAAATAAATCTCTATTTGTACCAGTATTCCATGTTCTTACTTCGCGTCGAGGGAATTGTAGTGGTTCCTCGTTTCAAGTATAAGGAATAAGCAACACGGATAAAAACAGAAAAAAACTTGTATAATAAATTTATGATTGACTGTAATTTACGGATTGTAAAAGATATGACAAGAATTATTGAATCGAAGGATAGCTTTTAATAAAGACTATATGGAGATTACAAAAACAAGTATTTAATTAAAAAAATTTCTGAAAATATACGGGTTAATGTACTAAAGAATTCCTACCCAAATTTTACATTTCTCAAACCTGATCTTTTCCTGATAACCATTAAATTTATCAAATGATGGATAATACTACATTTGGCTTGTGGCTAACATTAGAATTCAAGATAAGCGTTTTGGCTTATTTCAAGCTCTTCAGCTGGGTATAAACTTATCACACTGTTCACGTTGAGACTCTAATTGAGTGCTTTTTGCTTCAAATGTCAAATGGGTTATCCACTGAACACAAATAGCTACTAACTTGATCAACAAGTGTGAAGGCTTGTATTCTCCCCTTGTCGATATTTAGGACTGTCTCCGTTCTCAGATCTGGATCATCAGTGGAATACCTTGATACAGCGTCACACGACATGTTTTTTTTGTTTCGTATCCCCCTAACAATGTAATTTAGGATAACAGTTTTTTCAGTTGGTGAAATGGCGTTTTGTTGTTATGTTGTAATTTAAAGTGTGAATCTATTTGTATAATTCTATTACATTTGTTATTATTATCATCAATCAGGCAACAGTTGACCAACAACTTGCTAATTCAAATAAAACAGTAGAATTTTCAACCAATTTACATAAAGAAAGTGAAATACAAAAGTCTAAACTGGAAGAACATATTAGTCAACTTCAACAAGAATTGTTAGAAGTTCAAAAAATGAATCGACAGTTACAATTAGATATTCGGGATTTAGAACGTAAGGTAGGTGAAGATTATCCAATTTTTTTTCATTTCATGTATTTAAACAATAAAACTTAAATATTTTCTTGTCCAGTCAGATTCCATAATTGATATATAATCTATTGATGGATTATACATGATAAGGTGTTTGCCAGATTTCCCCAAGTATAGGCTTCCATTAGACGGCAGAAAAAGAGGTTAGATTTTGATCACATCCCAATTTTAACTGCGATGATGTCTAACAATATAAATCCTACACATAGTCAACTGAAAAGAAAAGCTGTGACAAACGGTATTCACCTCACATATTACTCAATATATCATTCATAACTTTCAGTTATATTCTTGATTACTAATTTGCTTTTTCTTCTTGTTACTATTTCGTTTATTCAAATATATGATAAATTTTACGAATTTTGTCATGGAATACTCGAATTCGATGTTAAATAATGTTGATCAACTACTTGATATCGTTTCGCCAATTTCTTTATGGGTTTCATTGGGTAGAACTTTAATTGTGATCCTAGATTTAGAACAAACTACTTTCTAATAACAATGAACAAATGATTGTGTTATTTATTGGTATGAATTAACTGATGTAATACAATAATAAAAAATAGGTTTGTCACGATAACACAAGCTTCGACAACCAATATGATTGGTAACCGATAACCTTATATCTCGTTGAGTCATGGAATTGTGAAAAAAAAAACTAACTTGAAAGAAATCACACTTTTCATATACATTTTCAAGACACTTAGAACTGTAACAAATAAGTGATTAATTTCTTTAAAGTGTCTGGTTCAACAACACTGCAGGACTGTCCAATAAGTTTTTTCGGCCATTTAGCAGCTAAAATCAATTTCCAAAGTAAAATGATTTCTACTTCAGTGACCTAAAATAGTGGTTCCAAACTCGGAGTTCATGAAATCAGCTTTCACGTTACTTTTTTAAAGACTTTTCGCTAATTAACCTGCTTTAAGATGATAGATTTTTCCTTAAAGCTTAATAAAACATCAGTTAGTATGTATTTCAGAAGTTTTGACATTGTATAGACTGATTAAATTTGGAATTATTGCTTCAAATTTGTGGTTGTTTACGTTTGATTATATTGGTTTGTAGTTATTGGAACAAAATCATGATCATACGAATCAAATATCTGCGTATAATGAAATCAAATACCAATTAAAAGTGCTAACCGAGAAGCATAATACACAAACAAAACAGTTGGATGATACAAAATTAAATGTTGAAACATTAACTAAAGAGAATCAGTTACTTCTTGAACAAATTGAACAGGATAAACAAAAACGTAGACAAGTATGTTTGTAGGTAATATGTATTTCACCTCATGGAAGATTAAAAAAAGAATTGTATTTTTGTTGGTCATGCGTTCCTCACAAGAGCTAACGGTCTTGATTTGGACCCCCTGTTAAAGTTGTAGTAATTATGTAGTAATCACAAATCACTACATTGACCTCATCATATCAGTAGTTACTAGTAAAATATTATCCACCTGCTTTTAAAAATAAGGTTGTAGTATTCTTTACGGCAAACTTGATAGAAAACTTAGGAAACCCAGTAAGTTTATACGCTGTCTTTGTATCCTTGCATGTTTTCAAATGAGGAAGGTGACCTATTTTTACATAGGACACACAAAACAAGCTCTTTCAGAAAGCATCTCTGGACACTACTCCGCCAGACTTCCTAAAGGATTAAGGAACTCAATCAAAAGCTGAAGCTTGAAGCAATTAGTTAATTGTGGTCACTCTGCTTCACCAGAAGCCCCTCTCAAAATCATACATACATTCAAAAGAGTCATCTCAAGAGGACTGGGAACGAAAAACTTATATGCAGCAGAGGCTATTGCTGTCCACTGGTCTAAGCTTAAGCTTCACGTACAAATACAGTTTATTCATTCCATCATTCTTCCATAATCTTAACCTTTCTTGATATCTTCCATAATCTATCGTTTTTAACTATTATTTCTACTACTTTCCAATTATTTCCACAATTATTAATTTAGCTATTATGACAACTTTTAATTATTCTGTTCTTGATAGTTATCGAGTCGACAATTATCTTCACATTAGCACTTTCCATCAGCCGGTTATTATACAACTACCTTTCAGTATCTGATTTTCTTAAACAATTCATTATAAAAAACCACTGCAAGTTTTTTTAATTATTCGACATCATTATGTTTTACTGTAGACTAACAAATAAAATTAACTATAAATACGATTGTACAGCTTGTGTAAATGAAACCATCGGCACATTCAGCCGACAAGTCCCAAACGCACTTTCTAGGTTCCACTACTAGCTACCTCCCAGATTCACCAAAAGCCTGTGACTAAATGACTGTATTGAGGCAGACTGTTTACAATGCTCATATATTAAAAGAGAATGGTCAATGTTAATCTTAGTTTCAAATAACTGGGGAATACAAACCCTCATAAATAAGATTTATATTCATTGCAAAACCTGTATGAACTCAGTAGCTCATTTTATAACACTTTGAACATCTTAAGCGAAGCTTACTGGAACACCCAACAGATCAGTCTCAAGCGGGACAAATTTTCAACCTATATTCCACTGCTGGCATTATCTAACTTCACTAAAGACTTATGATAATTTTCTTTATTTATTTTTGGTTTGTGTTCATAAAACCTGTAATATGTATCATATCATCTTAACCATAGTATTGTTATCATCTAAATTTTAGTTAGAGCAACGAATTCAGAATGAATCGAAATCACATGAAGAATCAAAAACTATTCTTACTAATCAAATTTCAGATTTGAATACGAAGTTATACAACACTGAAAAACGACTACATGAAACCGAGAATCAATTTTATTTAGCTGAACAAAAAGCGGAATTAGCTTGTCAAAAAGCTAAACAATTAACTATTGAAGCAGCAGCTGTTAAAAATCTTCCTCATTTGACAAATTATTCTGTACATGCTGATGAACATAATGGTATTGTTGTAGATTCCCACTTACATCATAATAATGGTTTACACGTAGTTGATAATCAGAAAAATAGATCCAAATCAATTTCACATCAACTTCCCAGTCGTAATCCTTCTACTGTAAAATTGATATTGGAAGACAACACATTTCCAAATTCAGGTCTAAGTAACTACAAATTATCGACCTCAAATCGATCTTCTATGAATTTTGCGCCATCCTCTCTCATCGATAATTTAGGGAACGTAAGACGATCTATGGAGAATTCATCAGATCCTGGTAAGTTGGTATCAGTTGACTGAGATAATAAACCACCTCGACTCAACCTTTGAGAACCAAGACACCACTGAAGAGTCCCGTACGAGAACTAAAATGTGGTGTCAAAGGCTTTATAGTTTTCAATGATTATCTAACTTAGGTCGGTTCGTGAACACACTAACATTCAGCAATCCCCACAAACCTCTATACTAGTAGATATTAAGTTTGATGTTTTTGTAACGATAATTTTTGTTGTCATTTTCTATAGTTGTTCTGATTTAGGAACATTATGAAAAATTATACCAATTTTTAAATATTCTAATATTAGTTGACTTTTACTTTAGAATGATACATATAAGTAAACAATGCTGTTCGAAATTTTACCTTTATGAAGCTTTAATAATGTCTATTTTCATGCTAATATGAAACAGAGTGATTCAATCGAAACAATTTTTAAATCAGTATTAACAGTGAAGCAGGTTCACTGGTAGTAATAAGCACAGAAAAAGTCTAAATAAACATGTCAATATGGGAGTTCGGTCAAGGCCTGTGAAAATAAATTCATTAAAATGACAATAATTAAATTTGGCACAATAAAAGGGTATATGAAGAATCATTTTAAATATACAAAGACTGAAAAAGAGACACCGAAAAAATGAAGGACTAAAAAAACAACAATAACTAATAAGTGACTGAAAGGAATAAGTGAAATCTTTTATTAAGTCTTAAACGGCTAAGGGGAAGAAAGTGATATGTGTTATTGTTCACTAAATAGTGGCATTTTACTTTTGTATATCACCGGATGGATTAATGTAACCAAAAGAAATGAATTTCATTGAACAAGGTGGATTTTTTTTTAGCAAAATGCGATTCATCTCATAAGTTTTCTTTTGTCTCATCAAACAGTAGAAAAATTAAGAAATAACACAAGTTGGGTATCAAAAGAAAGATACTTCTATAGTTATTAGGGTCCGATCTTAAACCTTTATTTTTGTATATACATATCACATCTTCATCTAGCCAGTGGTCTGGCATAGTGCATGAATTTCTCCATATCTTATTCATTATATTTAGTAGTATGTCAGTTAGTTTATATCTCCCATGCTTTATCATTTCAGTTGTTTTACCATTATTACCGGGAGTAGTTTGATTTTTCATGTTTTTTAAACCGAGTTTTGTTTCATGTAGAGTGAGTTCAGGATCCTGGGTAGCTCTTATAGTCAGTTGATTATTATTTTGGTTTAATTCGGCATTATATGGGTTTTGATAGTGATATTGAAGATCACTATCTTTAACTTGATTTGTTCTTTTAGCCCTATACGGGTGACTCCATACAGTAGCCAGTATATCACCTAGCATTTTATATGTTAAGTGTAAGTCAGGTCATCCACAATACAATCTAACCAAAACTGGAGCTAAAACTAAAATAAATAAAAATAACTCTCAAAATGGCCAAAATAAATGTCCATACCCTGGTCGCAGTATGACACTTTCAACTAAAAAAGGTATAATTAATCATTGCTATGTAGTACATAGGTGGTCAGCAATCACCGGACAGGAAGTTAAACCAAAGATAAAAAATAATGCAAAAACAACTATTAAGTCCCGGTAGTTGTACCGTGCTTCAATGTAGCCTCTTTTCCTGAAGGGTCTACTAGGCTTTACCAACTTGTTTGGCTGGAAGGGGCAGTAAAGAATAAGTATACAAGTCATTATAAAAAACTTTCAATCAAATTAAATTTATAATTGCAAGTATACTGATTTCTCCGATAATACAACAAAACAGTGTATTAAAAGTAAACAAACCTATATGGTAGCATGAATCAAGATATGTAATATGGGAGACTGTTACCTCATTGTTCTTCAGTGTGAAATATTGAAGTCCAATCAAGATACGTCTCATTGTTTCTTTCAGATTATAAACGATTCATACTTTTTTATTGATTTCTATCTTAGTCAATGTTCTTTATTGTTTTATTCTACATGAATTCATCTAATTCATAATGTTACGTCTTGCCGATTGTGAACACTATATTTAGATCCTAAGCTAGTTCCGTACCCCCGAGTTAGAACTATACACCGACTTGAAGACCAGAGAAAAGACACAAAGTGTGGGGGAAGCACTTTACTACAGGGTTCATTCATGTACAGAAAATATAGGGATTTTATAGTAATTTAAGAGTCCTTGAGTTTTACTGAAAGTTCTATAATACTGCTAAACATAGTAGTAGTGTATCAATCAGCTAATCAGGATCTCCACATGTGACTTTTCCATTTTCGTTATTTTAGTAACATAACTTCACATAACTTCTAATTAAGTGCTGATTGGTTGAAATGCTCCTTGATGACCCCTGAGCTTGTCATGTCGCTTGCGAGAAAAATGCAGGGTCATCCCAACATGTAATATATTTAATTACAATCATATTGTACAATAAATAATTTCATTTTGTTTACAGTTTGAAAATCAAATAAATGTACTTTTTTGTAGTGGAATAAACTAACAGAAAAATATATAAATTAAATGTTAAATAAATATGTTAACATTTTGATTTTCATAGTTGCAATCATTAGTTAATTGAAGCTAGGTCACCATTGAAAACCTGGAAGCACTGGATGGCCGTTTTGTCCTATTATGGGACTCCTCAGCAGTGCGCATCCACGATCCCGCATCGCGAGTCTCACAATAGGACGAAACGGCTGTTAATTGCTTCCTGGTTTTCCATGGTGGTCTTAGCTTCAATTGACTAATGATTTCAACTATGAAAATACTGAAATCTCCATAAAACCCCTTCTGATTTTGATTATATTTTTCAGTTTAAGTTTAGATGGAATTATTTCTTCTTCTTCTTCTTCTTCAATGAATTATCTTGATCATCATTATTCATAGTAAACCATTGGAAATAAGTTGTACAGGATTTTTTAAATCCGAAATAGTTGTATTTCAAAACATTTTAGTTTCTCTTCTTTTCGTAGATTTAAGATCAAAATATTTATTACATTTTCTCTCTTTTGTTGGCTTTCTAGCTTAAATTTAATGGTTAAATGAAAATTCCAGTCTTGAATTAACACATTGGTTCATCGTCTAAATTTAAGCTGAATTTAACAATAATCTATGGAAACTGTTTTTTCTTTATTTTGCATCTTCGTGAAATACATTTATGAATAACCTTTTTATCTGTAGCTCATGATTTTCTATTCCATTGAAGATGGACTGAATTGTTTCCCATATCACGAAACAGTTAGTCTAAGAACTCTTTAAAAGTAGTGCATTATCAAATCTGCACAGTCGCATATATATATATATATATATATATATATATATATATATATATATATATTACAGTACGATAAAACGTAAGCTATAGTATTTCATGAGAACTAAATTTATTGGTTTATCTTTTTTATGATGAACATTTCATTGGCTAATAATTAGTTTATTATTGTTTTCTCAATATAGGGGATCAGTTTATGTATGTTTTAAAAAAGTTTGTTCATCTTGGAGATAAGTTTCAATTATAATGTACTTCAGTGACAGTAGGATTTATCATGTATCACAAATCGAAATGAATCCCAGTCATTAATCTGATTTAATATGCTTGGTTGGTTGTTATTTTCCATTCTAAGTAACCGATTGACTTGATAAAGGACTGATTTGCATTAAAACGTAAAAATCTCAATGTCATAGTTAGTCACTACTAAGTATGCTTTTAATATTTCATTAGATTCTGTGTGGAGATGTGTGTATAAACTGTTGATAAGTTCCAAGTTTAGATGAAGTTTATTTACTGATGCTATATCCCGTGCAGATTTATGAATGATAACCTTGAGAACTATTTACGGACCAATGCGATATATATATTTCCTATTGTATAATTGCTAAGTAACTAAACTATTCATATTCATGTCCCTCTTATTATAAGCTTTATTTTGACCCACGAACTATTATTATACGATTTACCATTCTTGAGTTATCCCCAGTCCATTAATTACTGTTCCCCCTATTCACAGCCACATTTGGCCAAATCTTTTACAAATGTTATTTTCTATTTTATGGTATGATGTGGTCTGTTTGATTGGTATATAAATCCAGTATGTTTGAGAATAATGATTCATATTGCAGAGGCTGTTATTGGTGTTCTGGACTTAACTGGCTGGTCTAAGCAAAAAGCAGGACTGATAAGTACTCAAGACTGCTCACACGGCTTTTGTGTATCATTGCTGTGATCGATAATTCACTGTTCTCTAATAGGCGAGTCAATCGATATAAAAACTGACTCTTAATTCCCAATGCTTATTCAATGAGTACCATTTTCTAATGGAATTTACCACACAAGTTGTTTTTAAATTATAATTTTATTTCATTTTAATTGTATTTATATAAATTAGAATTGATCCATTGAAATTATTCTTTTCTCTTTTTTTTCCAAATTTTTCATTCTTTTAAAGCTGGTGATTTAGAAACTTTAATCCGTCAGGTTACAAACAAATTAGATCAACAAGAGAGAATTTGATTTACATCTTAGTTTTTTTTATAGTTTAACTATACTTTCATTGATATGATTAAGTGTTATAATGAGTATAATTACTTTATGATGCTATTAGTTTACAAAATGATTTTGTTACTTTTCATAACAAAAACTAAACATTGAACTACAATACTATACATATTTCTTATGAATTGAAACAACATAAGCCGTTAATAAAACAAGATTGTTCTCTTGAACACTATGTTTTACTGGGCTGCAAAAATATCAGATAACAAAAGTGTTGTGACTTTATAAGAAAATAATATAAAGGACGTATGCTAATTCGTTATTGATTTTTATGTCCGGCTTTTATCACGTGAATTATCCACCAATCAAAATACGACTCGTCTAATCTTAACACTGTGACAAATCAATCACGTTCGACCAGTATGAGTAGTCTAACGTCCTTATTGGTCCCTTGTCTGCCTAGCCCTTCCAATTGAGTCCAGAACACCAATTACAGCTTCAACTATGCGAATCATTTATTTCAAGCATACTTGGTTTATATACCAGACAGACAGACCACATCACACCATAAAATAGAAAATAATATTTGTACAAGATCGAGCCAAATGTAGCTGTGGACATGGGGGTAGAGTAATCAATAAACTGAATATAATTTAGGGACAGTAATTTGGATAGTAATAATCCATTGGTCAAAATGAAGCTTATAATAAAATGAATATATATATATATATATACAATCTAGTTACTCAATAGTTAGACAATAAGAATATATATAGAATAATCGTCCATTAATAGGTCCCGGAAGTTACACATACTTGTTTTCTTACTAGGATATAACAAAAAGTGATTGTAATTTCCGTGTTTGTATGAAACAATTATATATCTGAGTGTAAATGGCTATCGAAAAATATATTAATAATGGATTCTAGACAAGTATGTCTTTATTCTATTTTGTCCTAATAATAATAATGTTAATAATAAGGGTCCAAAATATATACAATGTTTTGTTTTGATAAATAAACAATATATAATTACTGTTTTATTGACAACATAATGGTGAAGGGGCAGAAAAATATCCTTAGATTTGTATATATATTCTTGACATTTACTAAAGATGAGATTTTTAGTTTAGTTAGTAAGAGCCAGTAAATCAGTTTAATTGTACAATTCGTAACCCAATAAAAACACTTTGAAAGTAAGTTTTCTCACAAAATAATGTTTAGTGGAAAATTATCGAAAATCATAAAGCATATTACGGTTGTTTTGTGTTTGTTTCTAGATCCTTAGCAGTATTAACTTTTGACAGTGTATGTTTAAATGCAAACTTATATATCTCACGTCTGATATTTTCTATTTAGATCAATGAGTTGAAATTTTTAACTTCAGTTTGTTTGGGTTATAATAAGGTTTTTCATTCAATGGTCGCATAACTGAAATCAGGGTCGCTTTCAATCCGTTATACAGTGTGTGTTTTGAAATCATCTATCGGCTAAGGGTGTGAATGAAACATAAAAAACATCTTAGGAGCTATGAGTACTACTACTACTACTTCGTTCAGAGTAAGATAATATAACCCTCCCAATTGTTCTATTCCAACAATGGAGTTAGGTAAGATTGCCCAATCAATTCAAATTCGTCACTGATGATATCCTTGTAGCAGCAGTGGTGGTGTAGATCTGTTACTTGGAGAACGGGATTCGATCTTAAGTATGTCGTTAATGTTATCTCACCATTTGATGATAAACGTTTTACGGAAATGAAGTGGAAATCAGTATCAGCAAGTACGCTACGCACTGAGCGAATTGAAACATCGACTTTGGTATTGAGGATGTGTTTTGCGAATTTCATGTCATTCGTTTTCATATCACTACATTTTTCGATGACTGGGTGGGATTAGAATAGCAAGAATGTGGCCTACGCACGATTTTGGACCTTGATGAGAATGTCTCGATATGACTGATACATCGGATCATCAAGACACCGTCTTTGAGATATTAGAAACGATATAGATTTTAGTGTTGTCGAACATTTTTGAGAAAAGGAATTGATGAGGATCCTCGTTTAGTTTTCTACTAAGTTAGTTACAAAAGGAAGATAAATTTTACTGAAGCGCAATAAATATTTTCAGGCTGTATTTTTGAACAAATTGTACTTATTTTATGCAGTTTTCCTCCTGGTCCTCTTTAGTTCTCCGAAACATAGCTTCACTTGCGTTTTACATGACTTTAAACTTATTGTGAGCCAGAGTGTATTTACTTTAAAAATGTTGTAGTGGACGCCATTAAAAAAACCTATTCAAAATGTGGCAATACGCGACTTTGCTAATTATATGCAAAAAGAAAATTAACACAAAGACCGATGTGACTGTCTGGAAACAAAAAAACTGACAAATAGCACAAAATGAAATAGTATACTAAAAAACAAAAACAGTAACGACTTATGAGGTGTATGCTACTTGTAAACTTTTAGGATAACAACCACGAACGGATTTCACTCGGTTAACAAAGGCTCCTCTGCGCAGTTTTCTCCAGCGGTATAACGC
This sequence comes from Schistosoma mansoni, assembly GCF_000237925.1. Lineage (NCBI taxonomy): Eukaryota > Metazoa > Platyhelminthes > Trematoda > Strigeidida > Schistosomatidae > Schistosoma > Schistosoma mansoni. The sequence continues at coordinate 10,549,933 of NC_031496.1, forward strand.
GAAACATAAGCCTGAAAGCGATGTTAATTAGTAATCTATGCCTAAAAGGATTTTATAACACCAATTTAAATTTTATTTACAGGCTGTGACCAGTTAAAGTGGAAGAATAGACGACGGAGATTGGATTTATTTGGATGTCAACCCTAGCATGTGTACTAATCAGCTAATTAATAATGTCCGTCTTACAGATAAATAGTAAATATTGGATATAAATGTGGTTATACAAAAATTGTCGCAAATAATGAGGAGATTCGATTTTTACTTTGTCATTGCGAACGTTTCTGAATATAAATGTCACTGTTTATTCAGAGGAAATCTACTGAAAATGTACTCGGAATAACCATACATTCTGTTGAGCTCTCATGAAATCGCTTAGCTTGCAATCTGTGTGGCACAGAAGTAGTGAAATTTTGATCGAGGTGCATCTTTTTGCTCATGACTCTCCATCTGAATAGATCATAGGTATGTCTCTATAGTCACAATTGAGAGAGCATGCACTAAAGACGGAACATACAGAATTTACAAAAAATCCGTGTGGAAATTTTTTTCAGTGAAGGAAGTAATGCCATATGATGGGTGTAAGAAGTGGTCCCACAAGGAGTGTACCCATTTACGTCTCACCGCATAAAAAAGCTCGAAACCTAACTTCAATTGGCATCGTGTTTAATGTTGTTTGTGTAAAAGTTGCTGATCTTGGAGGCGATCAGACTTCTGGCTTCGGTCACCAAGACAGTTATTGATAGCTGCACTGGTAACATGAGAACTGACAACGAAGAATATCCCATCGTAGTACTTGCTGTTACGGGATATACCAAACGCTGGACTTAGAATCATGAGAAGGGAAAACCTCTTTTAAAACAAACGAAGAGTAAAATAACACTGGATAACAGTGGTCACTATCTTAAAGTAGTACTTTAAGATTTGGATTAAACCATCACCGTCTCAAGTTGTCCAAACATGACTGACCTGTGTGGCAGCAAATGAACGACCGTGCGGAGAAAATGAATGGAAGTAAAAAGTCATAAATAATACCTTTAGTGTACTCGGATAAATACAATTAGATTTATGTAACAGTATACAAAGTGAAACCAGGTATTAGTATAAACGTTTGTTCGGTTGATATGTCCATCTTATATATCCTTTCTGCATCACAGAATATACCGAAAAATTCCCGAAATAGGACTCAAATTACCCTAGTGTGTCTGATAAAAACTTGATTTCACCAAGTATTATTGTAATTCGCTAGAAACAAACGACAATGATCCGGAAATTAGACACACGCGTGATTTGGTAAAGGTTGAAGCAATTATTCGTAGCATCTCACCAGATTACTCTGCAGGATTACAGTGCATAAAGTTGACAAGAATAGGTCGGGGCATCGACGAGCATGTTAAACCTCAAACATACATAGCCAGTAGTATAAACATCCTTCCCTTCATTTTAAGTCCAATGAAAGAAGGACTTGTGGAGTCATTATCTGTGAACTCACTGTTGAATATTATACTTTTACACTCGGCGTCATCTATCGTGGATCCTCCTGTTTAGCTGATTACTTTATTTTGGAGCACATTGAGCTGTGGTGCAAAAGTAACTAATGTACGATATTAGGAGATTTTATGCACCTGATATTAGTTGGATAAAGATAGTCACTGTGGAATGTGAAGACCTTTTCAATGGTAAGCTCCTGATAACAGTAATGGAGAATGCTTAGGCGCTCAGTGTATTCGAACGCTTTCGTTTTGGTTCAAACCAAGGGACTCTTTGTTAGACTTCGAAATCACTCATGCTATCGAAGACATTGTCTAAATATCTTCCCAACGTTGGCGAATAGTGGAGTTTTGTCATTATTGTAAAGTGCTTGTAACATAACACACGATCAGGTCAAGCCTCACCCAAATGTATGGAAATTAAAATTATTGGCGATTCAGGGGTGTACTGAGACTACGGACTGGGCAGAAAATGCGATAAATAAATCCCAAAAATCAATAGCTCTGTTAATTTTCGACATTATATGCTGACTGTAAGATCCATTTAGAAGGTTTTGTGTAGGAAAGTTCCTCCATACATACTTTTGCAACTTATTTCTGTTGGTCTTCTTGAGTGTACATTTTGTTAGTCTTTATGATGCCATTTGAAATGGCAATATTCTAATTTATTATAGTTTTTCTCATTTTTCCTTCGCCTTCTTTGAGTTTCTATGTTTCTTCTTGAGCTGTATTTATATCGTTTTAGTTGATACTTAATCTTGGTTGCAGCCATATTGATTGTTTCCCCCCTTTGATTGTGTTGCTTGAGTTGACTGGGATTGTGCATTTTGATTGTGAATTGAAGCACTTTTCCGGAATTGGAAACACTTTGTGTTATAAAGCAAAAAACTATTATCTTTTGAACAGATTTTTACTTGATAGAATAACACATCTTCTGGCGCGCTCGGTAATTTTCTTGCATTCCTTATCAATCTGTCTATTTATTGTAATTTAGATCGATTATTGAGGGAACAATTATTGGTTGAATAACTGGGCGGTAATATTTGTTTAAGTATTAATGTACATTTGTATTTATAATGAAAGTAAGAACCGTTATTTTCTCAATCCCCCTGTTTTGATTTCAACTAGATGATAACGTGTGTTTAAACTGCCCAGACAATTGTTCTTTAGCCAAAACTTAATTTAGAACTTACACTGACCACATAAAGTTTAATGGACGCACCTAGCTGAAAGAGCTGGGTCGTGCATCCACACCAAATCACGAGTGGTTACGCCGTCCTCAACTTCTCCTGCGATCACCAGCCAGTTTCGATTAGTCACTCCTCGATATATTGATAACCTATCAAATATATATTCGAACCACCTCGCTCCTGACTTTTGATTTCACTGGGTGGGTACGATTAAATTAATGGTGTTGCTGGTTAAAGCATTGTCAAATCACAAACTCCTGTGTCATCATCAAGCTCATAAATTCAAGAAGCAGGGTGTAAATTAAAGAAGAATAAATAAAGAAGAATAAACATTCCCCGTTATGATACGATAACTAACATAAAGACGAGAAATCCGTCCATTATGGACAAATAAACAGGTAAAAAATATCATAGATGTAGCATAATTCAAAAGTGTTAGTCTCTACAAGCACTCAAGAAACGGATCCGTTCATTGTAAGACTACGAATGCTTGCAATGCTTTGATAGGAAAATCTAGACATTCATGTGTAAAACAATTGGTTAGGGGTTATGAAAATAGTCCGAAAAGGTTATTTTCGTATATAAAAAGACGAATTCGGAAGTGATGGAATCCCGCCACTTTTCCTACAACAAATTTTTTGATATTAGCAGGAAATGATGTTGCGAAGGCTGAAGCCTTATCAAAATATCTTAGAAGTGTTTTCTGCCGACGAATGCGAAAGTCCACTTCACCAGGATTTCTGACAAGCACGAATCTTTGCACGTTAATCCCATGATCTAACATCAACTTTTTGCACTGATATTCTTGAAGATTTATAGAACGTTTCCAAATCTTGTTGACAAGGCTACAACGAGAAAACACATTTCCTAGTTTATTCATACTACGCACAAGTGATGACCTTTAGTGCTCAAGATTTGTTGATTATGTAAACTATGGAATTTTAGCACAACATTTTGGCGTCAACAAAGATTACGAACAAACTCAATGTTGTCTGATACGGTCAAAATCTGCTTTCAAAAGATTCCGCCTTCAGGCAATCGACGGAGATATGCGCGCTTTCTCTGTTCACTTAAAAAGGCTATGATGTTTCATCAAGTGTGTAACACACTTCGCTGTGGGCTGGATACAAAGTTCAGTTAACTCAGCTAAATGAATGGTGCTTGCAATGCGCGCTAAGCTTCCTGTTGTCCAGACACACAACGACCTGGAAGTTATCGTTAGCCAAGAATTAAAGACTACTGCACACCGCCTTGCGATATTTGCCAGAGGTTTTACAACCCTATGGTCAATATTTAAGTCCTTTGGCAGTACAGACTCCAAAAACATTTTATTTTGGCACACAGTATTCGTTCGTCCAAAACTTATGATTTTTACCGGAATAGCGAATCTGCCGCATGGTGCTCGACTGTCTGAAGTAAACCTATTTCCATTGTGATGTAGAAGAATCAGAGGCGACTTGATCACAATTTTTAAACTACTTAGTAATAAATTTGAATCTGTTATTTCCATATTTTTCATGTCTTCCGAAGCGCAGTATTTAAACGGACACTCAAAAGTGTTCCTAGGCTCAGGTTTAATCACTTGTCAGCAGACTATCGACTTTCCCATCGAATCATCGACGAATGGAATTCATTCCTTAACAATCTGTCGACGTTTTCAAAAGAAGGTTGGATCGAATAAGAGAACATCACTGCCACGACTAACACAAGCTACTTAGTCTCTTTTTCTAGCTGAACTGGAACGGAAACCTACTCTCACTTTGGATGAACTTTAGTTGTGTAGGAGTCATAGTTTCGATAGCTGTCAATAGTCTCCTTACTGCTCTGTTTGGTTCAACATCCCTTACATATCCTAGATGTTGCATGCTGTATGTCAATCTTCACAGTAAATATATTTTCCCCCCGAAAATTGTATCGTAAAAGCTCAACCAGCGCAGTAAAATCAGAATTTAGATGTGAAGGTGTTTGAAGATATACTCCGAAGGCTATCGATGTGTTGAAAAGAGTTTGGTCTAGGATGGCTGACAATTTGAAGGGATGCGTGGTATGGAGTACCGACTTGATACCTCTTTCAGATGCGTGACCGGGAGCATTCATCTAGATGTGTCCCATAAAACTAACGAGGTCAGCAGCAATGTCGAAGTCTGACAAAACTATTTATTTTGAAGATATATTTGCCGCTACAACCTCAGTACGTGGTCGAAGCTCCATCTGTTGATGCTCTCCAAAAGGCTGGATCATCTGAGAGACTAATACTGTTAAGAATAACATGGGCTACCCAACCTCCTGTCTTCTCAAAAGTGAAACTCAGACTAAAGGATTAAATTTTGCCGAGACTCGAGAAAGTCAGAGGAAACACAAGCAGGACGAATCAAGTCGATGACTGTCGCATATGAAGATTGCGAAAGTGATAGTTTCAGTTTTCTTCTACTTGATCTTCAAGTAGACTGACGAAGTTACGAAAATGAGTTGAGCTTATTTCAAATCTTGAGCACTGAAGGTCATCACTTGTGCGTAGTATGAATAAACTAGGAAATGTGTTTTCTCGTTGTAGCCTTGTCAACAAGATTTGGAAACGTTCTATAAATCTTCAAGAATATCAGTGCAAAAAGTTGATGTTAGATCATGGGATTAACGTGCAAAGATTCGTGCTTGTCAGAAATCCTGGTGAAGTGGATACGACAAAACACAATTTCAGAGTAGACTGTTATATGTTGTAAATGACAAACTTACAGGTCAAAGAGTATGTTATAAAAGCTCAGATACCGGCAGGTGGTAGAGGAATGGGCGTTTTTCGTGATGGGTTTAAAGGTGGCGTCCATCTTACGAAGGATCCAGATGAAATGGCACTCATAGTGTCGAAGATGCTTGGAAACCACCTTATCACCAAGCAAACGACATCCTCGGGTATCCTTGTCAGTCAAGTAAGCTTACGCATTGGGTTTTATTCCGGAGTTTTGGGTCAGCTGTAGTTTTTACGGACAAAAAGATTGTCTAATAGACTGGATGTAATACAGGTGGCATGAGAATTGCTTTTATTAGTTTCTTGATAGCATTGGAGTTTAGAAATTCCTATCTACTTGTTCTGGCTCCGTAGGCTCAGCGTGTGTTGTCAACGCAAAAGTGTTCCAGCTCAAGAACCTGTAGTACTTTTACCCATTAAAGTTATTTCCAGTCTCCAGTAGTAAGGTTAAGAGTTCGACCGATCTATATTAATTATTGAAATTTACAGTACTGTAAATGTCCGATCTCACTTCCAATGTATTAACAACAGGTTCTGATACCATATGTTCTGGTACAGAATTTCGGAGGAACGCGACTTCAGACGTGGACGATTTGATCTTGGTTTTCGGGCTTTCTTAGAATGTCCTCAGTCTTAGTGATCATCGTTCAGTGTATGATAAACCAGTATTAGATCACCACATAACCTGAGTTAAGATAACGGGAACATGTTGAGGCGTCTCCGTGTGATACCTTTTGAGATACCTTTTGCCATTTTGGCCCCTGAATTTCGAAGTTGTTCTAGCATATCCGTCTCATACTTAGAGCAATAACTCGCTGCTTGAATCCCATATTTCCAATTCGCTCTGAAAAACGTCAGGTAAAATACCCTAAACATTTCTTCGTCCAAGTAGTGAGATGACTTATGTCAAGCCCGTAAGACCCTGAAGCTTTTGGCAACGGCAACCTTGTAGTTATTAGTAGTTTCGCGATTTTTACTTATTGTGACTCCTAGATCCATGTTGTTCAATCGGCAGATTAATCATGCATTATCGGGTTTTCCTAGAACCAGGTTGTTCTCTGGATGTTAGGTAATGCCCTTTCATATAGTTTTATATAGCTCCCGGTATAATCTTTTCCATTAGCTTGCCAACTACATTGGCTAAACTATCATTTCGATTATTGCTGACTAATTCTTTATTTATCGCTTTATAAAATGGACTGATTATTGCGTCTTTCCAGTCCCTTATGAAATTGGACTGCCGTTACATCAAGTCCAACAGTGCTGCCAGAGGCTCGACAGTCACACCCCTAAGCCTTCATAATCCTTGGATGAATACTATCAGTACCACTCAACGTGTCTCTTACTTTTTCTATGTTAATGATTGTTTTGCACTTTCTTCAGAATACGCGTTAACATTTCTTCATAGAGTTACGAAACTTTTATCCATCATGGAAGTTTCCGTTGAATATTTTGAATGAATATGCTTAGAAGGCTTCACGTCATGATTTGTTTAACCATGTGTTAGTTCTTGCTTGTAATGATTATCCAGAGTAAAGTTGTTTTTGAACTCTTGCTTTTGCGTGACCTTTGATATTTTCTGTCTGGTTGCTACTAATAGTTTTCTCATCTTCCTGTCTCAACGTTATGCTTGTTTACTATACATAGAGTTGTTAAACTTTAATTTCTTTTAGTTGATTGTCAATTTTTCTTCCGCACTACTGCCTTCATTTTGAATCCTGTCGTTGAATTTTATTGTTGAAGATTTGTTTGTGGCAGTTGTTGCATTCTCGGGTTCTAAATTGATTTCATTGTATTGAAACAATCTTGATTGTTTGTAATTAGGAATTACCGTAAGGAGAAGCTAAACCTAGTCGTAATCGTTGATCATGATACAACAAATTTCAACTTCGAGCGCATCAGTTGAAGGTATAAGTATTTCCACCCTTCTAATGGAGCTGACATTTAACAACTGATTCTCATCTTTAGTTACACTCTTATGGATGAAAGTTTCAGTTATTTTATAAATTAGGCAGTTGTTGGTAGATGATGCACAATGATACTCCTTGGTTAGCAGATCATGCTTGTGTAACCTAATTATTGCGACAAGGCTCCATATGAACTGATATCGGTGTCTGACACGATTGAACGAAATAAATTTCATTTTTAGTAAATGACATGAAATTTTAGTACAGAAATGATCTTGGTCAAATATCGTTTGAAATTAAGCGAGTATATGATGAGTTTTCTAGCTGACCTATCTGTTGGTAAAATTAAATGAATATCAGGCTTTGTTCTTGCTCACCGTGAATTTTTCGCAGTAATTCACTGGTGTCATACGTTTCCTTACAACGTTGATAAAATCCAAAACCCTTTGTTGATTGATTATTTTTCATCCATTTCAGCAGTCAATTTTTATTTCGGTCAGTATAAAAATTCCAGGTAGTTTGCTAATATATATAAGAACCATAAAAACTTAATTTGACTACAATTAACATGTCTGCCATTAAGTTCTTTATCTAAACTTAGAATCGTCCTTCTAGTATTTTTATTTAATTCAAATAATTTTATAAGCCTCAAATCATCTACGAACCTTCATTAACCACAATCAGTTTTTGTCACTTCAAAACATAAATGTCAAATTTCTTGATATATACAGACTGATTATGAAGTTTATTATAAATATGAGAAGAATCAGCATATTCACTTATTATTATTAAATCCCTTCGTATTTATAAGTTATCGTAGCAGTTATTTTTTCTCAAGTATATTATTGTGAATTTCTTCAGGTCATGGTAGCAGAGGCACTTGATATTCACCGCGAAACATATTTTGCTATTTTAATGGATCGAACATCTAACTCCCCAATCATGGTAGCATGTAGCAAAGGTGGAATGGATATTGAAGAACTAGCCAAACGTTGTCCATCTGAAATTATCAAAGAACCTATTGATGTAACTGTCGGGGTAACTGGTTAGTATATGAAAATTACTTTCCTTTCTATATATTCACTAAAGTATTCAGCTTATACTTGTCGAATACTCTTAAGTGACATTCAAACATTTTCAACTCAATGGTATGAAACTGAAACTCACTGATGAGGCGATTAGCTTTTTTTAAATGCTAGTTTATTGAAATTACCACTAATATATATATATATATATATATATATATATATATATATATATATATATATAACACTTGATAACTCAATAATACACATCAATATTAGTAGAAATCTGTTCATTCGTTTGAAATAATGCTTCTGTGATAATATGAAATTTTACTGGAATAGTGAAGTAGACGAACTGTGAAGTTTGACTAGTAAACGAGCTAAAATTAGATGCTTTTTAATGTTATGAAGTGTGTGGTCAACATGTTTGCTGCAGGTAAGTACAGATATCGAGAAAATGTGTTTCCTATCAGTCACATGAGATGCCTATTTTGAGTACTGTAAGATGTACCCAGCAGAAATTTTAGGAAACACTATATATACTATCATTGTCCACTTTTTCACTGATCAAATAATTTTCCTATTTTGTAGAAGACCAGGCATCAAGGTTCGCCACAGCTCTGGGGTTCAATCCACATACTCAATTGTATGAACAAACCTGCAAACAAATTCAAAAACTGTACAAAATGTTCACAGCTTTAGATTGCGTTCAGGTTAGTCATATGGAGATAAACGCTTGATATACCGATAGACTGAAAACTGGCTAACCAATCTTTTAGTATACACTCAAACTAGATAATCCTATTCAGTCTTTTGACAACTAGCCAGAATTCCTGATAGGTGTTTGTAATTAGATTTGTTTTCTAAAAACCACTGATGCCTACTAATATATTGCTTATGGTTACATCATGAATTTTGTGTCACGATTTATAGTTCTAACTAAAATGAAAATGTTCAGCGATCACATTAGATGTTATTCTCGATATTCTATATCAGCTGAGATAATAGAATGTATATCTATTGACTAGAAAGTAGGTATGCTCATCATAAGACGTTAAGACCGTGGATCCAGTTCTCTGTTCATGCTCTAGGTGTTCATAACTAGGACAAGGTAACTCTTAATCTCACTCTTGTTTTTATTGGATAAAGACTCATTCAAAACAAAGTAAAATAAACCAAGCTACCTTTTATCATTACAATAATGATCTAATTATATAATCCTTATACTATAAACGTTTGTAAAAGCACCCATCAGTTTGAGAGTTAGATCATTTGTTTAATTTAGTTTTGAACGACTTGCGGTGCTATGACCTTGCATCCCAACTTTTCACCATACAATTTTGTTATTACATATTCTGAGAAGTATTTTTTAAGAAACTCGAATTTGCAGGCAATTTTAGTGGTGAGTGACAACTAACTTAATTCCTTAGTGATCTACACTGTTTACGTTTTATAAACCAAAGAATGCGATCTTAACAGCAATCCAGTTGACATTCAACTGTTCATCTTTAGTTGCTTTGAGCTAATGAGTAAGTTTTCAAACCGTTACTCATCGTTTCAACTGTTCTAGATTGTTTAAAATTCATTTCATGAAGAATTGTTTTCAAATTAGTTAGGAACTGTTAAACTAGTCAAAATGAAACTTTTTGTTTTACAAATTCTCTGTTTTTGACAGGTTGAAGTTAATCCTTTTGGTGAAACAAAGGATGGTCAGATTGTATGTTTTGATGCTAAATTAGCTTTCGATCAGAATGCAATATACCGCCAACCAGAAGTTCATAAAATGGCCTTGGAAGTTGAAGCTGTTGAAGTGGCTGCTTCTGGTCCGAAGAGTGCAGCAGCCTTAGAAGCAGATGCTACACACAATGGCTTAAACTATATCGGTCTAGATGATGGGAATATCGGTTGTATTGTAAATGGAGCTGGATTGGCTATGGCTACTATGGATTTGATTCATTATCATCATGGTAAACCTGCTAATTTTCTTGATCTGGGGGGAAGTGTCACTACGTCTCAAGTTGAAAAAGCATTCCACATACTTGCCAGTAAGTAAATTACAGGTACCTCACTCTGTTCTTTTTATTAAGCCCATTTATGGACTATTGTCACTCTGGTCCTCAAATTTTCAAGCAATTACTATCAATTAAGTAATGCAATTTAGATGCCTCAGTAAGAGTTCTGCGACTGTAATGGACCATAACACAAGTTTTATTTATTTGCTCTCTTCAATCTTATAGTTTAAACGTACTATCAACCTTTATTTTCGTGACGTATGCATACCAACCATTGATTTAGGACTTATTAAGCGTTTAGTTTCAAAACTTAGAAAGTATATCTCCCTCAGTCTAAATAAATTATCATGAAAATCCCTATAACAGATAGTAAACTGTTTTACAAGCTCATGACTTCCATTGGCATATCTTAGTTGGTGAGAATTTATGTTGGAATGTGGTTCGAACTTATTACTGTTAAAATCTCGTTGATGTCCTTTGTTTTTATTTTTGGAAATAGATGATAGGTTGTGCCAATCTGTAAGAAAGGACAAAAGTCCTTCTGTGACAATCACAGAGGGGTCAGTTTGACTAATATAGTGTCTAAAATATTAGCTTCAATTATACATCGACGCCTAACCAAAGCTCGTGAAAAGCAGACTAGATAAAACCAGACTGGTTTTCGACCTAGACGTGGTTGTATAGACCAGATATTCACTCCACGTCAGGTCTTAGAACATAGACACACATTCAGACGCCACACAATCATAGCATTTCTCGACCTTAAGGCGGCATTTGACTCCGTTGATCGTGAGGTCCTGTGGCGGTGTTTGTCACTGAAAGGAGTGCCAAAGAAGTACATTAACCTTATACAGGTTCTCTACTCGAACACAATTGGTCGAGTTAGAGCTTATGGCAAACTGTCATCAGAATTGCTTACCTCAAGTGGTATTCGTCAAGGCTGTCCACTCTCTCCATTCTTGTTTAACTTTATGGTAGACGTGCTTTTAGGAATAACACTTTCCTCATCCAGATTTAGAGGTGTTGAACTTCTGCCAGGAGACTCACTTGTTGACTTAAAATATGCCGGTGACAGTTCTATTTGGTGAAGAAGCTGACAAAATGCAGAGTCTTCTGACCACTATGAGCAACAATGCAGGCATGTTTGGGATGCTATTTTCCCCTTCAAAACACAAAATCTCACTTCAGGATTGGGATGCGTGGACACCCGAACTAATGATAGGGAGTGAAGTATTTGAGCGCGTTGACCTCTTCACTTATCTTGGGAGTGTCATCAGCCCTTGTGGTCTGGTGTGTGACGAAATCTCAGCACGGATGCAGAAGGTTCGTCTGGCTTTTGCCAACTAGTGTAATTTATGGCGTAGGCGATATATCCGTCTAGCCGCCAAGTGATGGGTTTACTGCGCAGCAGTTTGTTCCATCCTACTATGGGATTTGCATCGACAACTGTATCTTTGTGCTAATGTGGTATGGCGACTCGAACTGATGTACGTATGTATGAAGTTCTACGTTGTGACTGACTGACTGTGTGATAGTTGATATATAGGTCATAAAAATATTTCGTCTCGTACAAGTATTTTAGGACAAGAAAAAAATCTAAATTATGTGAGTGAAAATTATACTCTCAAATACTTTGAAGAATAACTGATTTCTGTTTTAAATGGAAAGATCATTGATTTGTTATTCTTCTAAGATATACACCTTTAATTTTTTTGTAAAGTTTTCATTATCCCCCTGAAAAAGTCCAGACAAGTTTGCTAAACGAAACGTCTGGATTATTTAAATTTCAATCTCTGAGATTATTTCAAATATAATTTTCACATATAATGAATTCTTTATACTCGGCGCCCAGATTTTATCAGACTATTCGTTCTAATATTAACGAATATTCGTATAAAGTTATAATACTTACTATTCGTGAGTAGTATCATTTTATATTTCTTCGATTTATACTATGCAACAAATTTTACCGATATGTTGTAACCATTATCTTATCTTTTTATTTTAACATTCTATTTCATTATCTGACTTCCTTCTCTTCTGTTGATGATTGTGCTTTCTCACTACTTGTTTAGTTTTACACGTTATTTAGTAAACACCAACTATCGGTGCTAGCCACATTTTTTGCTTGCATTATTTATGACACTTCATTCATATAAATTCTTCAGATCACACCGTTTACTTATGTTTTCCTTTATATGCATAATCACTATCTGGATACTTTGCAACTCGAAGCACATAGATTTCTTTGAGTTTCTTGTATCTAGTGCTGCCTTATATTTATACAAATGTTCCTCTTTGAATTATATTTAAATCCTTCATTCTAAATTTACATGCGTAATATTTGGCCAATAAAATTCTGTTATTTACTTAACATCATCATCAAGTTTAGGGTTTGTTCAGTATATCTAATGTACTTCTCAAAAAACATGTCGAGTTTAAATTTTATGTCAAGTTGTTTTCTACTCTACTGAATTTTTTATCCGATTTCCTCCTCTGTAGGAGACTCACGAATTGATTGCATTCTGGTGAATATATTTGGTGGGATTGTTAACTGCAAAACAATTGCTGAAGGTCTTATATCAGCCTTAAAGAATGGCATCGTTAATATACCGGTTGTTGTTAGACTTCAGGGTAATAATGCTATCGAAGCCCAGTCCCTTATTTCTGACAGCGGTTTAGAGTTAATCGCCGTCAACAGCTTGGAAGAAGCAGCGTCACTTGCTGTCTGGAAAGCAGCATGTATACGTCATGACTCCTTGGCCTGTGATTCAGTTGCTTAATTTTATGTATATATGTATGTCTAATATGCAACTCAGTTTCCTCTGTGCTTCTATCTAATCATTCAAAGTTGTATCTATTTGGCGACGTCGTTGAGTGCTTTTCATTCTAACATTACTTGTTACTTTAGGAAGGAAATCAATCCAATGTATTTGCATAGACAACCAAAAGTTTCAAATTGATATACCATCTTCCAACGCTTTTACTTTTTTCACTATGAATCTTATCTCCAAAATAAAGGCTTAGCCATATGTCGTGAAGTTAACGTTTTCAATATGATTGCAAACGATTTTTCTTTTCATGTTTTTGTCACGCGACATAGTTGAGTTCGTTTTACTTTTCCGTTTATCATGCTTTCTGCATGTCAACAGTTTGGAAAACATTTTTTCAATATGACTGACTGGATTGTTTGATAAGAACTAATCTTTTAACCTCATGCATAATTTAACCTTTTCGAAATTCCCCCCTTTTTAATTAGTTGAGCGAATGTTATTAGGTATTACGAAACATCACAACAAGAAGTATTTTAAAATGTACTGTGAAACAAAGTTTTAGGACTGCTTGATGCTTTATTATAGAAATGTGACTACGTACTACTCAAGGTCTTTACGTTGAAGGCTTTTCCAAACCACCTGGGGAATTCTTAGTTTTTCCACTTAGAATATAGGGTTTTGTTCTAACGAGATAATTTTCACGCTTGTGGTTAAGTTATCAGTTATGTTTGGCAGGGCTACACCTTTTCAATCGGTAAAACTCGGTTTCGTGAACGACTTTCGATACGATGAGCGGTGTGAAGGTTCTTCAGTCAAACACTGTCAATTAAGTCCATTTATGGCTAACTACTATCAGTACAGTCCTTTCTCGATTTCTATGATCGCACGTGTCCTGGAAAGGTCTTACTGATTCGTCATCCTGGAAACTCACCCCACTATCTGATGGGAAATCCTGTTGGAAGCACATTCTCTTGGACGCATTCATTAATGATGGAAAATGTCTTTGGTCCGACTCTCTTTTTTTGAATCCAAAATGTTGCCTCGTAACTTTTCTATGTAGAAGTCTAAAGTGGTCATAAGAAATGATGCCATTGCGGGCGGTGGTCGCTTATACTAGCTTATAACATCCGTCAGGCCTGAAGAGACCTCGATACCGATGAAAAAGTCTTCTTTGGGTTCTCCCAGTTTTACCCTGGACAGGATATCAACACACTGAAAGCCGAATTCGCAAAGCGGCAATCGGCTCTTCGCTACTCCATAGTTGTATAATAAGGTCTGCATAAGTAGGGGCGTGGGTAGACTGCATGCTTTTGATCACAAGCATTGTGAGGTAAGAAAGAATACAGATTGCCACGTGAAGCGTTCAGTCAATTTTGAAACTTCACAACTAAAGTAGTCAGAAGGAGGTTAGGGGCAGTCATACCGAGGAATGTTATCCGTCCATGAAATCAGCTACCGAAATCGATATTATAGGTGGCACTGTTTACCTTCATCTTTGTCAGCGTGATTGACAGTATGGTTTAGAACGCTAAATATACCGGCCTAACGTCAGTCTGAGATAAATTCACTGCATTTGCTCCTGAACATTGATCTCTAAAATCATTTCACTACTTACGGTACGGATTCTCTCTCCAAAATTCATATTTTCCATCTACACTATTCTACTATCACTGATTCCATCCTACGTAACTCAACATTAATCTGCATGGTTCTATATCATTACCCGGTCGGACGTCGATGAACATCTGTTCATGGTGTTTGAGTTGTTTGTTACTATCTGACAACTAACTAGAAATCTATGGTGTTTATATCTTGTCACGTTATCCGCAGTCCATGAGGATTATAATGAATTTCAGATGTGATGGTCTCATTGTAC
The DNA here is from genome assembly GCF_000237925.1 of Schistosoma mansoni. Lineage (NCBI taxonomy): Eukaryota > Metazoa > Platyhelminthes > Trematoda > Strigeidida > Schistosomatidae > Schistosoma > Schistosoma mansoni. Next base: position 10,564,947 of record NC_031496.1, read on the forward strand.
TTCAGTTTTCCAATGACATTTTATCATAAGCCTTTCATTTTTTGAGGAAATTGATCCAAACTGTCAGATAGATCAGAATGTTCAAGTCAAGTCGTATCAGCGTGATAATTAAATTCTCAAAACTGGTAGTCCTCTATGACTTTAACAACGACCCTACACTCAGTAGTTTTACTGGACACACCTCAGCTGGAGGCTCTCGGTCAAAAATCTACAGTGGGTCACCAATAGGTTTGCTGTTCTAGCCATACTTACGTCTATAACCCGTCATGAAGGAGCATAGACCGCTCACCAACATTCTCCATCCAGCTGTGTCCTGGGCAATCCGTTCCAGTTGCTACTCATCCTTTTCATGTCTGCCTGCAATTATCGATGCAGTGTGTTCTTCGGTTATCCGCTTTTCCATCTCCTTTTAATACTCCAAGTTAGCACTTGGCTCGTGATGCAGTCTGACGATTTCCTCAATGTGAGTCCAGTCCACCCCTAACGTCTTTTCCTAATTTTCACTTCAGCTGGAAGCCGATTTGTTCTCTTCCACGGTAGGCCGATGCTGATGGTATCGGGTCAACGGACATTGAGTATCGTGCTCAAACAACCGTTTTTTAATATTGATGCCCTTACGATGATGGTTGTCATAGTACAGCTCCGTACAGTTGGACTTTCTTGACGTTCTTGTTGAAGATTTTGACCTTTATGTCAGTTGATAGTTGTCTGGAGTTCCATATGTTCTTCAACTGTAGAAAGGCTGTTTTTTCCTTTGTCTATCCCCGTATTTGCGTCTGCATCAGATCCTCAACGTTCACCGATGATGCCGCTCATGTATGTAAAAGATTCCACCTCTTTTAGAGCTTCTCCATTAAGTGTAATTGGGTTGGTGTTCTCTGTGTTGTGTCTGAGGATCCTACTTTTTCCTTTGTATGTGTTGAGGCCTATTGTTGCAGAGGCTGCTGCTACACTGGTCATCTTTATAGGTACTTGTGCGTATGTATGAGATAGAAGTTCAAGGTTATCTACGAAGTCCAGGCTGTCTAATCGATTCTGAGATGTCCGTTGTATTCTGTGCTCCTCATCAGTTGTCGAGGGAGAGTGGCAGCCTTGTTTGACTCCCATCCTCCATCAACCACTCTGTAGTGTAGTATGTCGCATGAATTCCGGATGATGTTGAAGATTTTCTCAGGTAAACGAAGATGGTTATATGATCTGTCCATTTTATCAAACGCGTTCTCTTAATCAAGGAATTTGATGTATAAAGATGAGTTTCATTCAACTGATTATTCAACGATGATCCATAGTGTTGAAATTTGGTCGGGGCGCGACTGATCCTTACAGAATCCGACCCGCTGATCTCGAAGCTGGGCGTCTACTGAAGCTTTCATCATGTTCCGGGGATATTGGGAACAAAAGCATTGTCAAGCTGTGAATAGTCACTGAGTCTTAGTATATGAACTTGTTGCTTGCAGAAGAGATTCGTTTCTAAAAAATTGTCACATTCGATAAAAGTCTTCCACAAGATTCGAACATCGGTTATTGTAGCTTTCAGAGAAACACTGTATTTAGCCCGACTACATCCTAACCTCTTACTGTGAGGTACCAAGTTAATTATCTCTTTAACGTGAAATCACATAACTGTGAGATGAACTAATCCGAAGAGAGTTTATGCGTCAAGAGTGCCGGACTAGTGTATAAACGCTTAATATCGAATATTCCTCAAAACGTCTTTACTGCCAGTGCACATACTCAACATAAAACATAGTAGGAAGTTAGTGACTGATCATTTTAATTTATCTAACTCCAAAATACTGGTATTCATGATTCCTCGTTCATTGCTTACAGACTAAGACACTGTCGGTCTAATATTCATCGGAAAGTGGAAACTCATGAGTTCATTACGAAGATTTCTAGGACAGAACATGTGAAGTCTGTGACTGATAAGATTGATGTGGTTGGTGACGAAAGGTTGAGAATGTACATTGTAATTGCTTACTCAGGAAAATTCGAAGTAGATCCGAGTGGATTTCTACGTCAATCAAAATGTATTAGTCTAAAAATACAACCTGATTGCATGAAATATACCAAAGTCTTTCTAATTAGCACTATTGAACATTTAAAGTCCACAAAAATTCTGTACAGAAGTTTCAGATTAAGTTTAAAATATGTTTTTGAGGTGATATGGTTATTCAGGCTTGACAACGCTTTTGTCCTAACCAACTTTATATTCGAAAGATCCCAAACACAGTCAAATCAGAAGTCAGGAATGAAAGTGTTGAAGTGTGTCTAATAAAATAATGAGGTCCGCATCGATGTCAAAGACTCAAGAAAATAAATGACTTTCCCATATACAAACAGTGACTGCTGTAAGAGTAGAACTAGATAAAATCAGACATAAGATCTTCAGCAGCATAATTGCGGAGCGAAACTAGAAAACACAACTCTTAGGACTTCGGAAACAAACATGACCAATCAACAGGTGGAAAGTCTAAAACGTTTCAAACAGATTAGCGCTTGAAGAAACACACTCCATAAGATTTTCAAGGTACGTTTCTCAGAGTGTCTAATCTTCTCTTTAGTCATTCACATGACGGCATAAATTTCCCAGTAGCTGAATGAAACCATACGACTCTGTCCTGCGGGATGTATAAAGGATTCAGAATTATTTCTAAAATAATTTTTCTTGTGGTTTATGGTAATGGCCTTTGTATTGTCAGTTCCACGGAAACTTTGTTATTGTGTCATAATTAATTTACTAAAATAATGTTATATATGTTGATGACGAAACTCATGATCTTTTCAAGAAACCTAAATAACACCATTTGTTTGGATAATTACGTCTCACAAGACATTGTGTTATTTCGCATAAAATAATACATCAGCTTTCACTATCAAGTCTACAGTAATGTAATTGTCCAAGCTGGCTGACTGTAAAATACCATGTCCTGAGCTGACCTCATGTTGATAGCTGAAAAGATGAAGTACTTCAGTCGCAAAGTTACTACACGTAAAAATAATTAAACACGGCATTCATATGGCTTCGTAGCACGAGGCGGATTCAGAACATTTTTGAAGTGACCAATATGTGATTTACAGTTATTTGTTCATTTATTATTCAATCGCTTCAACCGTTGGATGATTTTGTTGACTCGTCTCCTGATTATTTCCAAGCCTTAAGACTACCAAATGAACGACGTTGTGTATAAGCTGCATAACACGACACTATAGCATCTTGATTGTTTAACTACTTAACCTTATTTCACTTTGTGCGCAGTAAGTCGCCTAATGCTGTATGGAGCGGTTTTCAAAGTTGGTACTCCTGAATAGTCAGCCTTCCAGTTTGTTTCAAGACAATAACTTACTTGATCTACTGCACGATGTGCAAATTTCGGAAAATTTAGAATACTTTGAAGCAAGGGATGTAATTATATGTGTGGGAAATGCAATCAGCAGCTGTCCGGATAATGCACTTCAGCAAAAAGATTTATTACTTTCTATTTCCGGTATGTTGGTCCCGATTTGTTCATTGTACCAGAACTTCTCTTTAAAAGATCATGTGATTTTAAAGAAAGTTCGTCAGAAACTCTTCTAAAGAGGGTTTTGGATGGAATCTTTGTGGTATTTTTCTTATACTTAAAATATTTAATCATCGTACTTTTCTAGCCACTTGCCAAACTGTCTAATTCAAGTAGGCTTTCGTATTATTTTCAAATTGTGTAGCCGCTTGCGACGTTTTGCAAAAGTTTTTGGTTCGTATGCTGGGAATAGTTCTGAATAATAGTTCTGATTTGGTTGGACGTTTCGATGTAAGTTTCGTAACAAGTGATGAAACTAAGTAATGGTGTTCAGTGAACACGTGATTCCTAGCATGTACGTGTTACTTATCGTTTTAGGATCTTGAACCTGACGCTTCAGTCATCGTCGTCCATTGTTACTTCTGATTATTGTGATCATAAATACACCTACATTAATGTTACTATAATTGATTTAGTCTTTCAATATTTTGTGGATTGTATTAAGCAACATTTTTATTTACGAATTCCCGTCACTGGGTGAAACTATAACAAACCAGTTCTATTGTCTTTTTGCTTACCATAGCCATTTTTTAGCTTGAAAACTACTGTCTTAATAAATATGTTAAAAGTTTATGTATATTCTGCCTAAATAAACTTACTGGGTAATTATAGGTGTGAAGATGCTAAAAGTATTTGTAATTTGACAATGCTTTATTCAGAAACACCTTTAATTGAATCGTACCCACCCAGTGAAATCAAAAGTCAGAAGCGAGGAGGTTCGAATATATATTTGATAGGTTATCAATATATCGAGGGGTGACTGATCTAAACTGGCTAGTGATCACAGGAGAAGTTGAGGACGGCGTTTTCACTCGTGATTCGGTGTGAATGTATGACCGAGCACCTTAGGCTAGGTGAGTCCATTAAAACTAATGTGGTCAGCATCCAATATCGAAGACTTACAGAGCTATTGCTTCTGCAGATTTATTTACCTCTACAGGTGCGTTACTTCTGATAATATGGGTTGTAACCACTAAAGGTATTGACTTATCACTGAGCCCATGTTTCCTAGTTGAAATCTTTTAAATTTCAAACACTTAATTCGTAACTTATATAGACATATAATATTTTGCGTAGGATCACATTCTATCTCACCATCTGTGATCTACTTCTGGTTTTCTTGAATGGTATGAGAATGAGTTCTCATCAACATTTTGTTGATATACGAAGTCAATAATATTTCATAAGGTATCTAAATAAATAACCGTAGTTTTGATATTTTTCTTTGTAAGACGTTTGTATTCAGTTATCTGTTGACGGATTATTCATTCATGAAATCTATTCATCTCAATTATCGCTCAAAAATATGTTAGTTTGTATGACCCGAAATCAATGTTTGTCTGTCTAAATATGTGATTTGTGAATTATAATAAATGGTGCTTATTGGTGTGAGTATGAGTTCATGTATTCGGTTGAAATCTATCAATTATTGTGCCGTTATAGTGAATACTGAGTCATCAAACCCTACATAAGCATAACTTCTGCCCATTACTGTGAAGTTTTCTTTAGAAAGTGACATTTTAAAAACTATTTTCAGGTCCTTACTTCATTGAATTCTATGCTTTCGGGTATTCCAAGTACTAAAAGGAACTGCCTTTGGAACGATCGCAGTCTAAGAACAGCTATGTAAGTTTCGTCTCTTTTGTTCAGTGAATCAAAATAAACTTTACATCAATTATTCGTACTAATAGCTCCAATTTCGGAGCTGGTTTGCGCGATTTAGGTGATTTCGATCTCCAGGCCCATTCTTCAGCTCTCCTGCTCAGACTTGTTCCTCGAGAAATCCAGAGACAATTCGCATCGACTTATATCATTCGAGAGTTTCCAACAATTGCACAAGAGTTCTCAAATATTGGAGGCGTAAATTTTGAATTTGTAAGTGTAAACGCATGTGATTGCTTAGTTACTATTGGTTTACAAGCTAAAGGTTTTTCGAATATTTTTCGTCCCAATTTTTAGTGATTAGTTGTAGTGTTTGAAAAAACTATAGATGTCAGCTAAGTTACGTAGTCATTTAGAGAATTGAGACATTTCAAGGACTGGTTTTCATGATTCTAAATAACTTCCAAATGCTAAATTGAGAAGCGGTTTTTTAAAATTTGTTTTTAAAATGTTGCTACCAGAGTGCTATTATGGCGCTATTATTTATCATACAACCGCTCTCTCGCTCTTAAACGTGTATCACGTTTGCTTCCTTAAGAGTTATATGTGGCTTGGTAACAATCACACTGAATTTCCAGTTGTTTTTGTAACTTTTATGCCCATATAATGAACCTGATTACTTGGTTGCTTGGATTTTGGTACCGATTAAACGCCTTGAGAAATAAAACGAATCATGTCTGTATATATGTATATGGTTGAGAAACTTTCTAGGTTAAGATTTACGAAAGTGACTACTTTCTTAGTGCAAAGTTTTCTTTGAGTCAGTCACGACGTGGAACTTTGTACATACGTACATCAGTTCGAGTTGCCATACCACATTAGCACAGAGATGCAGTTGTCAATTCAAATCCCATAGTGATAGAAGTGGTAAGAGTATAAGCAGTATTCGGAAAGATTAGAATTTGAAGATGTTGTTTAAGGAATATAATCCAGTGAAATAAATTTGGAAAGAGAAAAACGATAGGAACATGAAGAATTCAGAAGATTAGAATTTGGGGGAACAAAAAGAGTGGATGCACCTTAAAGTTTTCTTTAATGATGATCAGCTTAAAATAAATTGACCTGAATCCTTGTTTCCTAAGGTCTCATAGCGTCGCAAAATGTTGATTGAATTGCAGTAAGTAGCCTTAGTCTCTGGTGTAATTCAATAAGTCACAATAGCTTTTTATTTAAAGTATGAGGCCGTTATATTGACTGCATAGGTGTCTAGGAATAGTAATATGCTTGTATACTGAAATATTCGTACTGCGAACTGTTACTACCGTACTACATGTCAACTATCCAGACGTACAAAACAATAAGCTTTGGCTTTCTAAGCTTTTTCTTTAGCTTACTTTTGAAGTTTTTAATCATTTGGGGATAAGAAGCAATTATAATCAACCGAAGATCCGTGGTCTTAAGTTTTGAATGTACGTTATATTTTTGAACAGTCTGAGAAATTCAGAGGTTTGATTTTTCATCCGACTACTCTTTTTCATATTTCAGGACTTTAGGATTCAGATTGTACGAAGGAATCGATTTCTTTTTTTCTGTGAAATTTTAGCTATGGTACGAGTGTAAATTATGAACGGCCATTAGCAGTTGGGAACACTGTGTTTTATTAGATAGCTTGATAAAAATCAAAAGATGGCAATATATATTTGTAGCCCCTAGTGCATATCAGTCGAATGTATTTTATAAAAGTAAAACACGAACTATGAAAGTCTATTTTGTCTCTCTCTAAAGATGGAACATGCAGGTCGTGTTGTAGATATTCGTGAATATTTGTACGCATTTATTTAAATCATTGATAACTGTTAACAAGTTAAATTAAGTGACATTATAAAGTTATTCATGATTGTTATTTGTGCCGTTTTACAAGCTTGTGAATAAGTTTCTGTCCTAACTTACATACTTTTTATCTTTCAAGGAAGTTCGGTCGTTCCTAAACACAGTAAATGGTGTAAAAAATGTTGATCCAAAGTTTGAATGTTTCCTATTTGATTATAATCTCCAACACTTCTAGAATCGTCTCTTTGCCGTGTGAGGCTTTGAAGCTATGTGATTTATCGGTAAGTTCTTAATCACTGACATTATAGTAATGTTACGAGGAAAAAATTATGGGATTTCACCTGGTATTTATAACATATACACCTACTAAGAAAAATGTCCTATTTACAAGAGCACAAATTCTTCACATGGTTGTAGACAAGAAGTGAATGAATTCACCGATCTCGTTATTGTACATCGGAACTGAGGAAAGATTAACATCCTCATTTTATCTTTTAAGTTTGTTTCATTGTACAAACTATATTGCCGATCCCAACCATTCCAATCTTCATAAAATTTACTGTTGTTAACTATATGTCATGTATGTCCGGAAACCTTAAATACGGTGATGTGTTAGTGATCTCAGTGGAACTTATGTATTCATTATATTCGTCTAGATGTTGGGTTTTGTTATTTTCTCATACCAGTACCTCGTTTCCTATTTCCAAATTATATTTCTTAATCTCAGTTTTCTTAAATTTTTGTTGTGGTGATGTGGAGCATGACAATATAGCTCAATGGACGCTTATATCAGGTTCCGCGCTGTATAAGACTGCGTGTTTGTATTTGACTCTCCACTCGATATTTTCTCCACAATATTGATTAATTGACCGCTACTTTCAGAAAAGGATTGAAGTAGTTTTGTAGATTTTGTCTTATGCTTGTTGACCTTACAGCGTCAAGTGGGACAAGAGGAGCTTTTGAAAACTGTACTTAACCTAGAGACCTGAACGATATTCTAGTTTGTTTACTTGTATGTTTTTTTTACTGTTAGTATGATAAATATTAGTCCAAATAAAATTTGTTAATGATTCCGGTCATATACAGACGTCTTTTTCTCCTAAGGTAACTAAATACTCAATTATAGCTAACAGTCTCGTCTAATTCAAGTAAATCTCCAATTTTTTTATTATTACGATTTGCAAATATTTATGCAGTTTTACAGCTAAAATAACTAATCTGCTAGTCGTCTGTCGTACTTTGTTTATTTTAAGCTGAGGTATCCCGAAACCCCTAATGTCAAAGGGGATGTTTTCTGGTTAGACTTCAATTTGGGTACCAACCGAATCACATCATATTGTTTGGCGCCTCTTAACCAAGCTTCACAAATTTCGGTATGTTTTGCCCTTAGCTTTATTGCTCCCACGAAATGTGTACTCTTTTTATACTGCACCTGTTAATACTAGTCAGTTTTCTATGTGTTTCTGGAAAGTCTAATTTTCATATAGTTGATTTATTAAATATAGTTTTCATTAATATCATTGTTCTATGTTGTGTTATAGTATAGTTGAAGGTGAATAGTCTCTTCTGTTTTCATTTCTTTTTTCAACCAATGATGGTGCTATGTATTATTTATACCAATATGGAAGAGAAATAACTATTCAAAACCCAATTTATTTTATCTTTTGTTAATTGGATAGTGTAATTTTCAGTAAAATCTCCATCAATAAGTATATTGTTCCCTCTTCTTTCATTTCTAATGAATTGTTAGTGATTTATGCATACTAATGTTATATACAAAGATTTGCTTTATTGTTCTGTTTGGTGTATATCATTTTGCAGGACTGCACATCTCAAAGTTCATATACATGGGAAATCTTGACAATCTATCCAGAACTACTTGATTGTTTGGATATTAAGCGTAAGTTAATGGATAGTCACTTTTGCTGTTATAATTTCTAAGAGTTACTTTCTCACTGATCTGTTTGTATTTTTTCAAACATGAGTGAGGAAATAAGTCTATTTGTGTATTTGGATTATTTCTTGACATTTATCGAAATTGCATCCTTTTTGTACTCGGTTTATTTGCAAAACCTTTAGATTCTTCATTATTCTACACTTAACTCCACATAATATTTAGTCGAATTTTTCCTATAGAGATACTTGATTGCGAATAGCGACAAATAAACTAATGGAAAGGTGTCTGTTGAAAAAAATATCTAACAGTTAGTGTGTTAAAAATAAGTGAACGAATTAGTCACTGTATTTTTGGGACTTGAAAGCATATTTGCATCTATGTATACTTTTTTAATCTTAACAGTACATATTTTGCATACGTTGTAAATACCTCGCAAATGCAGTGTCTACGATTTGATACATTGTGTGTAAATAAAAGACCTTTTGTTTAAGTTTACAAATAAAAAGGCAACCTCTTAGTGGAAATCAGAAAGTTACGCTTTATGAATATTTCTATGACTTTTAGAAGAATAAATCTAATATGGAAGTGTATCAACTCAAATGACCTGTATACATTAGTCTACTTCACTGCAAAAATCTAGAGTTCTTTAAATGATTCAAGTTTTACTCATATGAGTACGTATATTTTCTAACCGCTCTCAATATTTATTTGCTGTTCTAGCCAGCGCTTTTTCCAGATGCAAATTACTAACCTGATTACCTACCTGTATTGAAATATACCTATTGATAAAAACTATATTTCCTATAACAGTTTAAACAGTTGTTTACACTTGTAAGATTTCATAAATAGGTAATTGACAACAACATAATAGCATACGGTGTTTCTGCTTATAATTTTATTTTCTCAATGAAGCAACCACACTAGAACTTAGTTTTTCTAGCTAGAACCTGGCAATTTAATAAAATAGAACTTTTACAAATTTAGGTCCTTGGTCATAACTAGGTGTCTGTTAAATTCTGACTTACATTTCCCAGATGTGTCGATGGTGATGCATAAATAGGCGATATGGACAGGTTAAACAGATAACCAACATTCCTACAAAATCTGCTCAGACGGCTTAGATGCACAAAAATAAGTTTGAGAAGGGGAAAATTTTACCATATAAACTAATCTTATGAAGCGTAAATTACTACCTTGAACACATTCCACTAATTACTTTGAAACACAATTATTTCCTCACTTTTACTGTCATAATACTCCCATTTGTTGTTAGCAGGTTTAACTGTTTGCATGTATTTTGATTTCAATCATTCACAATATTTTGCATGGTTAATTTGAAAATTCCATGGAGTTATATTTATTAGTGTGGTACAATACCTCTAAAGTCTTGAATTTTCTTAATGGAACTGAGATTATAGCAGTGAAAATAAACAACATTGTTGTTAGTTTCCTTTATTATTTGAAATTAGGTATAAAGAGACATAAAAAATAGTGTGTTCTGCACAACTAGTATTCGTATACGAGCCTGTTTTTACCCGTGGGTACAAATTGAAGCATATTGTTTTCAAAAGGGACCGCTCCCTCAACTTTCGAAGTATGGGTTTGATCTATAAGGCAGTAGTGAGATGTTAGGAGGTCGTATCTCGTTTTAGCCTGCGGCCATAATAAGTTTATACGTTCTTCAATCGCTTAGGATCCTGAGGCCTTTGCATACCATTGATTTGGGGTCAGGGTTTTCCAAATACACTAGGTGGTATCCTCTTCACACACTAACACTTCGGATATTCTCTTTTCTTACTCTCATTTTCGTAAGCAATACTACTAGTGCATGAAAGCAGTAAATGAGATATCCCTGTGATAGGCTCCTAAATCGCTGCCCTATGAGAACATTCTGAGAGAGCGAGCAGATTCTCCCAGCTTGCTGGCTTACCAGTGGATTCAATGGCGGAATACATGGTCGATCAGATTGTCAAACATAAATGCATCAAATTTTTGGCTATATGCTTCTATTCTTGAGACTGATGCCGCGTTTTTAGTTTGCTTGAGAGAGCGTCTTTCTTTTAATAAAGTTGGTTTGTTGATTAAGACTTGATATCGGTTGACCAGAAAGTGAATCTGCCAACTGTAGCAGTCCCAAGTCACTTAAATATTACTATTTGAAAGTTGTGACCTTTATTTATATGCAAATCCAGTGATAGCTTTCTAAACAACTTCCGTTCAAATTAGGAACTGATCATAATACGTTCAATGTGCTGCAGTGATTGATCAAACTATTAATTCCAGGTACTTTTATTCTTATTGATAGTGTAACAAAAAGTACAAGCTTACTGTACTAAACGTGCACAGATTCACGGTAATGCTTAATTACATATTTAATTAAATTCGATAGGACAAATAGGTCTGTCGTCAGGTGGCTTTATATGCATAATCTTTTAGGGCGATATTTTTACTAAATATTTTCTCTTCTATAAATGTTTTTTGGCTGAGTTTTATTCTTACTTTTGCGGTCAAGTAACGTTTTTGGATATTCTTCATAAAGTGTATATGTTTCATCTTCATTAAAACTACTTAAAACCGATTCCTAGTTGAAACGGGCGTTATTGTTGTACGTTTCACAATGACTGAGCCGATCAAAGATGTATGTGAGTGGGCAAAATCAATTTCTGGATATGTCATTGAAGCAAGAATCATAGTGAGTGCTTTGAGTAAGGATTTCTTCCAGCTAAAGTTCACATCATCAACTGTTGTTGACGACAGTGAAGAGGCCAATTTAGTTTGTATTTTGAGGCGTTTACAGTCTTTGTGTCAGGTACGTTAACATTTTTGTGTTAGTATTACCTCGTTTGATGACGCTTCAGTATCATTATTCATTTTGGAAAGTATTTTTAAGGCCTACGGTGTTAGAGTCAATTTGATAGTTTTTCGAGGTTGCAGAATTTTATGTTTTTGTTAAGACACTATGTCTAGTATTTGTAGTTATTTGTTATACCTGAAGATGTGCATTATTAAAAGAAGATTTATATCGAAATACTTTGCAAGAAATTTCTGTTCATATTTAGTTTTGAAGACTGTAACTCAGTGTTTATTGTTTAGCTTAATATGGCCTTCTCCGAATTCGAAGACTTATAGGAACATAATTAAACTTTGACGGGTTGCATATATTATATTATGTAGTATATGCTGTTTTGTAGTACATGCGCTGTACTATGTACGGGAGGTCACAAAATAAGGTCAACTGGAGCAGACATTGATTTTATGTATGGAAGTTTGATTATGGTTGATTCTCAGGTCTTCTATGTCTGGCAAACAAATTCTTCATATATGTGTACTCTTTTCTGTTTCACTATTGGGAATAAGTACATAATTTTCTAATAAATCCTACTTAAGCATGTGCTTGATAAAGCTATTTTAATAATTTTTGTTTAGAAAATAAGTGCAGTAGAGAAACGTTGATGATATCAATGACCAATCGATTTTGCCAGTAACTGTAGTAGAGGACAGTAGACCGATGGTGTTTGTTAGGATATAAATGCATAATTGCATTAATACCATACTTGATCACAAAAAGAACAATATTTGGTAGAAACTGTACAAAAATCGCTTCTGGTTAGGTTCACTCAGGGATTTATTGTAAACATTCGATTTTCAACAACCTTGAGCTAACTCTAACTTCGCTTTATGAGATTTATCAACATTGGGTCAGTGTTGTTTGATAAAAGATATATGAAATAAATTAACTACCTTATTTGATCGTGTCTTTCATTTGAAAGCTGTGTAGCGAGTATATGTGAATCAACTAATTTTTTTTAAGCATTCATGTTAGGGGTTACGTTTATTGATCTCTCAAAGTCATCAAAAGTTGAAGTATGAATTTATTTAGAAGTTACGGGTAGTGTAAAACTAATTAGAATACTGTATTTGTAACGAAGGCATGTCGGAATCCGTTTCCATTTAACTAGTTATTATTAGTAGTATTTCCTAGTGTCCTTCAATATAGTTATTTATAAGGTACCTTTTATTTTATTGTTGAGTATTCGCAAATTTTACATAAAAAACCATAGTCCATAATTACCATACTAGTTCAATGATAAAAACGTAACATGCTCCTGATGTTTTAATTCTAAATAACGTTGTTTAACAATTCACCAGAGTTACAAGGTTTTTCGTGTTAAGTAAATAAGTCAGAGAGAGCTCAATTACCCTTCAGTTTGAAGTTAAAATAAGTTCAATTCTTAATAATGGTATCCAACATGAATAACTGATCGCTAATCTTAATGAAAGATGCCTGAAAAAAAGTCAAGCAAGGAGTTATTTTTTCCTTTGAGATTCGCCTTTATAGCTTTATGCTAATATGTAGACAATAAAATCAATACGGTTCAAAAGTTAATGATATTTATAAGTTTACAGTTTTACATGAAAATGGTAATGAATAATTGACTACAAAGTTCAAAGGTTTGTTGATTTAAAAATAAAAAGTTGTCAAAAGATTACGTAATAGCCAATAAAAGAGAGTTTTAATGTTTAGTAATCAAAGAAATTAATTAAGTATATACAACTTAATTACGAACTATGGAATATATTTCCAAAATTTTTGATTTGTTTCCTTAATGTATTATTGCCGTTTGATTAGTATTGATTTTATCATCAGTTGTGAAACGTTAATGCATTATTATAATGTTATAATAAGGAGCAAATTGAGAAGAAATTTCGACAAGTTTAATTTTTTTAATGTCGAAATTGGAGTATAAAATACATTTGTGAGTTATATTATTCTATTCGTGGATTGGTTGAAGTTAGACATTAACACCGTTGGATGCCGGATCAATGGTCTAGGAGTTAAGCGTTCACGAGCGAGACCGATAGGTCCTGGTTTCGAATCTCTAAGGGCGGGATCGTGGATGCGCACTGCTGAGGAGTCCCACACTAGGACGAAACGGCCGTCCAGTGCTTCCAGGTTTTCCATGGTGGTTTAGCTTCAATTGATTCATGAATTCAACTACAAAATTACTAAAATCTCCACAAAATCCCTTCTGATTACATTATTCTCTTCATTCAAAAGTTTCAGAAATATAGACAATACTTCTCTCATTCCATCATTCTGTTCCGTGGTCATTCCCATGCTCATTATTAAAAAGGCCTTACCTATTTTTTATTGACATATATCTTAAATGCACCTTGTGTTTAAAATATTTTTTGTTAATATATCACATAGATCATGCAAAATCATGATCAAGTTATTAGTTACCTTTCAACTAGAACTTGAATTCACCACTTTTTTCAGTCAGTCAAATTTAAAGTAAGATCTATTACAAATATTGAAGTTGCCTAAAAACTAACAGTATGAAGTACTTCAATACTGCAACATTTGTCTGAGTTGAATTTATGGTCACTAAGACAACCTTCTTTTGACCAGATAAAATTGTGCTTCAAAGTTGTTTGTAGTGTATTTTAAGTGTTTGTTTATTTCTCGTTCGCTTTTTAAACATATTTCTTTCGTTCACTGCCAAAACATCTCTTTTTGTTACGAACTAGAAGAAATCTTTACCTTCACTACTTATTGATGTTTAATCAGCAAAATTCATAAAAAACTTTCTTCGGGGGGATTCTTGTGAGTTTATGTGGAATTCAGTCTATAAAATTAGTTTTATTATCCTTTAAACGATAGACTTTAAATGATTGCTTTTATATGAATTTATATTACAGTTCCTAAAATATATCTGTAATTATGCATTGTGTATTTCCAGTTTTTTGATTTTGAAACTTCTGAGACAACCACTCATTTGAAATCTCAACCACTTGTTAGCAATCAGTCTTTTGGTTCAATTGCTAACTCACCTGTAAATGTCGATTTCATTAAACGAGAAAGTTTGACTCGAAGTAAACCGTTGCCGATACTGATGGAGGTAATTTTTGAAAATATTTATATTATGAGGTAAATGCTTATCTTGTGCTGTAGATGCGAACACCAAAACTGCTAAACAAATCAAGTACATCATACCAGTCATCTATTGCGTGTTCTCCTATTGTATACAATAGTAAATTTTACCCTGTGGTTACAAATGATGGAGATTCACAAACACGTTTGTGTAATAAAAAAGACAAAGCAATACCAGGAGTTGGTGTTTCTTGTGATCCTATGGAAGGTACTCTCACAGCAGTTACTTCAGTGCACAAATCTGACATTTCAACTGAAAATTCTGAGACAGGTGAACCTTATTTCCAAAATGTTTCGGATGAGGAAATTCACGAAAAATCATTTCATGCTAACTTTACTGTTAATAATAGGGCATTAGATGTTGATCTGGATAAATCTACACCAGAAATACCTCGTAAAGTGTAAGTTCTTACCTAATTTATTTCACTAATTTCAGTCTTTTGTAAGCTAAGATAATCGTCCTTTTTCATTCTATATGCTAGAGTACTTTATATTAATTGTTTAATTCTTTTACTTCGTCATAGTTACTGGAATTTATTAAGCTTGATGTTTAGTGATTTTTAATCCTTATGGATTATTATCAAGTTTTACATAAGGCCACTTGTCAATTCAATTTTCATTCATAACATTAAAAATAGTTTTCTCTAATTTAAATTTCAGATTTTCGGAAACTTCACCAGTAGTTTGTTTAAACGTGTTAGAACCTCAAATCAAAACCGATCTTAATGAGTTTGATGTAAAAACACCTGAGGATATCAGATTAAATTATGTTGAAGGTAAATGATAACTTTTTTGTTTGGAATGAATTATATTCTAGTTGTTGTATAAGTTATACTACCTACCATATCCAGTACTTTTGATAAACCAGGAAAGAAGCTCGCTTGAAATAATTCATCTATTGGTTTTTGAATTTTCCCGTTGTTGATATTAAGGGTTAGAACTAACCAGCCTTTTTTGGTATACGTATATCCTGAGCTGATCGTCTCGATATATCCAATAAGTCACAATCATTTTGAGCAAAGTTTGTTTGTGGCTTGGAGTGGAATTGAAGATGCTCGTTTTGTCCTATGCGCGACTCGTCAGCTGGATGTTCGTGCACCCGCGTCATTGTTCACACTGGGACTCCACTCCAGTACTTTTCGCTTATAGCGTCAAATGCGCACATATGCCATAAGAGACCAGTCAATCACAGTTCCTAAAATCAACAAAGAGAATATTGAAGTTCTTAATAAGTTAAAATTCGTCGCTGTTGCGCACACCGGTAACTATCTTAATTCAGTAGCTAACGCGTTAGGCGTTCAAAAAAAAAGAACTGGGTTCGAGTTTCAGTATAAACATTAACACTGGAGCTTAAGTTTAGTTGACGAGCCCCAAATAAAATGGAATTCATTTCCTGAATTTAAATTCTACCTGCTGCTAAACTTTTGTTAAAATAAGTTAGTATCACACTGTTGGGTACCAGAAATGATAAAGTTTGAACTTCTTGTTACAAACTATTTCTAATTTACAGGACACAGCAATTTAATGTCTACCGCTTCAGTTTCTTCTTTTTAAAAGGCACCAATATATTGCTGTTCATAATAATTCATATACTCTATAATTTCACCCATATCTTGTCTGTTTCTCTTGTCTTTCCGAACTGAATATAATTGTTTCTACGTCCATTGTCAATAATATATTAACCCGCAAATTGCTACTTTCTACCTTTCTCATTTTATTCGCTGTAAAATTATATCACATTCTTTTTGTGCATAACCGCCACAAGATCAACCTTTAGTCGCTTTTTAAGAATAACTCCAAATGTAAAACATCTCATTTAAAGGTTGTTCATTACATCATGAACCTGCGAACAAATTGCATTTGTTTAGTCCTTTCTGTAAACTGAAAACACCTTGAAGCATAGGTCTGCCACTGGTATAGGAATCGAAGTAAAATCTGCTTAATTTGCTAGGGTTTATTTAAAGTTAAGCTGTGTAAAGTAACTGAAAAGTTACTCTTTGCGTAGCTCACTTGGTGTGAGTTAGCAGACAAGTTGTTTCCTTATTTTTGGTAAGACGGTGTAACCTTTGTCTGTATTAACCAAATATAGTATCACTAAGACCTTATTTTCGTCATAAAACTTTAGGTTTACAGCAGTGTGGTGTGAATCGTTTTACTTCATGCGGGTGAACACTGGTTCCTTCAATTCGATTATGTTTGGCGTCTCTCTGTATTCACTCGTAGTGTTAATAATGCTGAGGTGCTGCAGCGTTTGCTTGGGCATAATAAAGTCCTTAGCTTGATGTCTGTTTCTTCTTTGAAATACTGACTTCACAAACTTGGACACGTCTTATGGCCACCGTTTCTCTGGTTTACATACGTTCATTGTTCACTAACATTAGTATTAATTAGTGAGTGGATAAACTTTCATTTTCGAACTTGATATCTTAGATATCATACTACTCTCATTGGTTTCGTTGTATAATCTTGATGTTCTGAATAAATCACATAAGACAACAAATTCTTACCTCTTGCCTGTCTAAATATTTATCTTTTACTTTAGAAAATCAAATACCGATCCAAATATATATAACTTTAATTATTCTAGACTTGCTTTTGTTTTATGAATAAAATATAAAATAACGTTCATCATAGTATCAGTAATCTGATGTACGCTTTATTCTTCAATTTTTGTAGCTAATGTTAGCACAAATGTTCGCGAAGAATTTGTGGACAACTTGTCGTCAGTGTCATCTTCTAAAGTTGTATACAAATTAACAGAAGTTGACAAGAGTGTGAAACAGCTTGCTAAGATTACTAAAGAACCACAAGTTCTTAAAGAAAACTTTGACTCCAATATTTTGAAAATTCCTAGCTTAGCTAAATCACCTAAATCTAATTCTGATCCAATAATAGTAGTAAGTGTTATTTTATTCAGATCGTTGACCACTTTGTGTATTTTTTTGTAATTATCCAGTGTTTTTCAATAACCCAAACGGACATTATTTTGGTTTCTTTCACTTCATCTATTTTATTTATAATCGCCGTATATGCATTTTAATTTCACGTCAATGAGTTGATCTTTGTTAATATGGGGTTGTGGGGATTGTTGAATTTCATTAAAATCATAAACTGATCAACGTCAGACAAACACTGAAAACCTTGAAGCACTGGACGGCCATTTCTTCCTAGTATAAGACTCTTCGGCAGTGCGCATCCACTAACCCACGACCTTCAGTCTCGCTCCCAAAACCCTATATTAAAGACCACTGAGCCAGCCTTCAACACCGTTAATGACTAACTTCAATCAATCCATGACATTTGGCGACCATCTTTCATTTCCTTTGACGGATAAATGCCTCACACCTGACATCCATTACATCCACTAGTCACGGTTTCTCAATGGAAGTACGAAAACTTTCTCTCGAAGCTAGTCACTATTATCCACATGATGGCTTTTTTCATGATAATTAAAATATTTATCACTTATACAGTTACTGAATATCTTCAGCCGTTAAATATCATTCGCTATCATATTTAAGCAAATGAGCTGTTCAAATTTACTCCTGCTAAATGATCGCAATAGTATTATTGTTCGAATTTCTCATAGGGACGTAATGAGTACTACACTCATATAGAAAACAACAACTTAGCATAGAAATATGTCAAGTGTTATGCGTTATGTGGTAGAAACACCATCTTAAGTTATGAAAGCGTGTTTTTTAATCTTTTTAAATGGAATACAATGGGATGCCAACAATAAATAAGTAGACTGAAGTCAGAATCCTAATATACATTGAATGTGGTCGCTACCTCCTGATTTCAAAAACTACTCATGCTTTTCTCCATCTGTTGCTACTTTTACAATACAAATATGAGAAAGCTTTCTAAAAAATAGGTCTGTACAGAAGGTTTTTCAATAAGCACAATGGAGAGTTTCATTTAGGTGTAACGTAAGGTTGTATTTGGTAAAGACTGTTTTTTCACTTTTGGGACCAATCAAGAAAAAATTTTTTCAGCTAGATGGTCGCGTTCCCATTATAACACAAATCTGGAACATTCAATATAAACATGTAATCATTGTCTGCTGGGTTTTTTGTGACTTCGATGATAATCTCCTGTTCAAGTTGTACCCAACTTTTTGGGTATTATAGTTCACTTTGTTGTTTAGGTAGATTTTATAGTTGGTTTCTGTTTTATGCTGTTATCTCTTCCAGTATGTTTAGCTACAAAGAAGCTGAAGAATTTAATATTTTTTTCTTATTGAGTATGATTTAATCAACATATTTTTTAAGCTGGATTCTTAACAAAAGTCAACAAATTGTAAAAACATTTCTAAAACATTTTCTTTTTTAACAGATTTCTGGAAAACAAGATGATTCAAACTTATGCACTCGAGAGCCTGAGGTCCCAGAACCTGATACCTCTCTATCACTATCATCATTGGTGGGAGATGACTCTCCAATTCATAATGTTCTTCCTACCTCTTCCTACTTAAAACATATCACCTCTAAAACCAAATGCAAAGGTTCACTATCAACTGGTGGAAGCTTCTGTGCACCTGCAAACCAGTCTTTATCCATTTCGACGAAAAAGCTTTGTAACATATCAGCTTCTTATCTTCTGGATATTTCACCTGAGGGAGTTCGTTGTCCACTTACTCCTGAGGAATATACAGGTAATATTAATGGCATTTTATTGTTCTAAAATCTTTGAAAAATAGAAATGTTCTGTCAGTCAGTCTTTTATTCACTGTACAGGATACTTTGATCCCATTACTCTGTGGCTTCAGACTGTAGCTAATAACTATAAGTGAAGTTATTAGAGTAAGACAGTTTACTTTATTATGTAGCTCAGGTTATATGTTCATCTTTTCAAGCTACGTGTTCTAGTAATATGTAGCGACCAATCATTTTTGAAGTGATATAATGCTTGACTTAATAAAGTGGCATGCTTGCTTAGATTGTTAATTGTCATTGAAATGGATTATTTCTGATTAACAGAACTTGGAGTTAGTTTTTAATTTGCCTCCTACTCCTTGAAGTAGACTCTGATGATATCGAGAAGTTTAAAGAAGGCTTTATTAATAAAATGACTAGCTCTGAGAACACAACGCTATAAAATGCGTTCACCTAGGCTACAAATTCCAGTAAATTCGGAAGTATTTTATGTATTTATACCGTACTATTTATTTAGACAATAATTAGGCTAGTGTTCTTTGGAACCATTAACTAAACTTTTCATACCATTTATCTGATCATATTCTAAAATGGTGGTTTTAGAAATGCTTCGAGTCTTGAAAAATAAGTACAACATACTCACCTCTGTCTGAGCCTATCTGATTTAGTTATAAGTTTCATAAATTATTATTCTTAGAAACTCTGTGCAGCTTCTGCCTATGTCCTATATTTACTTTATTTTAGTTAATAAGATTTTGTTTAGAATAATAAAGCTATTTTCTTCAGTTTTAGACAAAAAAATCGCTTTTTTATCTCATAAAAACATAATTTTGTCAATTTTGAAGACTGATTTACTACATTGATTGCTTTCGATTATTCTTATAGTTGTATCATTACCCAAACTATCTACACAAGTTACATTGAAAGGAAAAACACGAAGAGGTTCCAAACAATTAACTACTAAGCGGAAGATCGGTAAGCCTTAGTCAGTTATACCTAACTGTGTAAGCTATTGTATATAGATTTACATAATCATGAATTATGTTCATAATCAGTGTTTTTTAAATTTAATTAACTCTCATGCTTTATTTGGTACGTTATTTAACTGCAAATATTTGTGCAAAAAATAAGTAAAAAGTGAGTAATCTATAAAAAAATGAAATTAGTGTATATATTTGACAAATACGTTTTTGCTCATTTATTTCTCAACTGTATGAGTTCCCCGTCTTCTACTTCTTCACAATATGATTATTATTCTTCCAGTTTTAATACTACAAAGATAAGTATAAATTTTCAATGAAATACTACTGAAATCTGATGCCCAATCCCTGGCAGAAACCAAGAGGATAAGATACAGTTTTATGAGCTGTTTAGAGTCTACAAATATCCTTCGAAAAAGTTTCTAAAAAACTAGAAAGGGATGAAAATGTTTTATTTAATCAGCATTGAATAAAGGCTTCTCAGAAACATCTAGAAAATGAAGGATTATGTGTCACTTCAGACGTTATCATTATTATGTCTCTAGAAGTTTCTAGGACATCAAAATCATCCGAAAACTTATTAATAGATTAACCATGAAGTAAAATTGCTACTTTTATTTTACACTTTGCCTCTGTTGTTCGAGTTCACGTTTGGAAGTGGTCTGGAGATGTAAAAAATGGATAGAAAGTCAGAATATTTATGACATATATGCTAAATAGTTGCTGAACTAAAATCTAATTCTTTTTCATTTCCGAATCATTAGTGACAATTGTATTACATTTAAAATGTAACTTATGTAACATTTAATGTATTTTTCTGAGATTTTCATGATATATCAATGAATGTTATTGTCTATAACTTCAAATCATTTAATTATATTCAGTCTTCGTTTGTAATTGCTTATCACTAATTGCTTTGATTTTTAATTAAAATTTATTAAACGTATATTGTCTCCAGGTAAGTAAAATCTTTTCATAATAATTCATTCTAATGACCAGTTTAGTAGTTACCTGTGAATGTTACAAACTTAAAAAATTCTGTTTATTTTTTTTTACAGATAATCAAATAAAAAAGCAGGTATTGCATGAACTTGATAAATCTTCATCATCGACAAAAACTATACTCACATCCTCCTTGGAATCAAATAATTCTTCAGATGTAGATTATCAACCACTTCGCGTTCGACTTAATTCATTTAATTCAACTGAAAGAAGAAGAAGTGCACGGTTGTTGAATAAAAGTCAAAATAATTTGGAAACTATTACTCAATTGGATATAAACTCTTCACAATTAAAAAGTGATATCGTATCCCCGAATCTTTCACAAACACGATTATCATCTATATCTGATACATTGACAGTAACACCTATAAATATTCATAAAATAATAAAACCAGTGTCTACATTTAAAAAGAAAAAATTCTTTTCTACTACTCGTTCAGAAAGATTTGATAAAGAAACACAACGATTTCAAAAAGCATGTGAAATTTCGAATGTGAACAAAAAAACATTGAAATCAAAGAAAAAGTCTTCAAAAGATGAAAATCAGAAAAAGTTGAAAGTAACAGATAATCATCAAAGAAATCAACAATGTTGGTTTTCTCAAACATACATTTTTATGTGTCATTTACACTTTTTATGCTGTTTATGATCATGTGAATTGTGTTTTTGATTTTGAAAACTTGATAGTTACATAGATATTAATGCTTTTAATCAATAAATGCATTAATCTTCAATAATATCCGTGCCCGGTACACTTCCATAGGTAGCATTTATAAATATTAGAAGATTATCGTGAAGATTATCATGAATTAACTGGAGCGGAAAATAAGGACCGATAATACTGACTTTAAATGATGCATTAACAAAGAGTCTCAAACTGAAATAAAGTAACTGTATGGTTTTCAAAAGTTCAACCAACTTTAAATTAAAAAATCTCCACAAAGTTTCTATCGAATAACTTTAATGTTTAGATTTTGTTTATTTGGAAAGTTATTTAAATTTAATAATTAGTTTTAAAATCTTGCCATTAATTTTAGTGTATCATAGAACTGGTTAAAGCTAACATTTGCTTCTAGAATTTTTCTTTCATCTTGGTTGATCTCCATGTGTGAAAATGTCCTGTAATTTAAATACGACTTACTAATCGAAAACCTTTATTTTAATGTTCAGCAATCTAGAGAACTAATGTTTTAAGTTGGGATGTGAATCTGTATTTTTTATGACACGTTAATCCCATAAGTCCGTCAATCAACCGCAACGTGGAATCTGGCATGTGCGTATATCGGTTCAAGTTGCCAAACCTCATTGGCACAGCGGATTCGATCCCTTGTCACTCGGTTTCATGATTTTAGATGTTTCCATTACGTTTTTTGGGCAGCGACTGACTTTCTGTAGGACTGATGTATATTATCAGCTGGTTAACCATGGAGTAATGACCAATGCCATGTTTGTCTAGTCATCATAGTGCAAAATTCTTGATAACGTTCTATCAACACTAAAAGAACCAGCCAAACTTCATATCGATCACTAGTCGGTATTTAATCAGTTGTGAGGTAAATTGCGTGTGATGTAGATAACGATGATTTAATAATGGTCTTGATGTGTTAAATAAGATATAATTGTTTATTAAGTGAAGTTAGACATCCAGGTATGCTAAATGTGTCAAATACTATATGATATTGTAAACGCTTTGCCTCTGGTGACTAATTGGAGATTTTTACTAACACAAAACTATGCTTGACGTCTTGTACTTTAAATGAATAGACTATTCTGTACCTTTATTTCTCAATTGTAAGTCGAATATTGTGTGTGCCGTGTGATGTAGTGTGTACAGTCATGATTTTGAATATTATCGTATTATCCAGGATTTCATTTTAAAGGGCCAATCTTTATATTTACCATAATAATAAGTCTTTTGCTAATAGTTTGCAAACATGTATTCCTTTTGTGCTACTGCTTTCATGCTCAATATAGTGTTATATATTTGTATATCGGTTAAACCTTATTCCTTTATTCGTCAGTGTTTTGAAACTCAATAATTTCTGTCTTTTAAACAGTAAACATATTTCTTCTGATGTTTGTGCGTGGAGAAAATTAACAAGAACATTTTAAATTTTTTCAGGCAATTGTTTTCTCCAATACCCTTTTATTTGAAATTCAATGATTTTTCAACTTTTCATTTTAGCAAACAAGTCTACATCTAATCATTTTCCAACGATGAAAGAGGCCGTTCAAACAGCAATTTTGCCTCATTCAATGCCAGTTGATAGGTATGTAATAAATATTTTTGTACCATAATTTACAACATGGTGGCAATAAAATTCATGACATTATTTGTAGGTTGCCATTACTAATCTATGCAAATCGTGTTTCGTGACCTTTATACCAGTATGGTTCATACATTACTCTAAGAAACAGTTTTTTACTACTTAATAAATATGCTTTATTCTATTTTAAAAATTTTCCATTTATTATGAACCAAGAGATTCATCTAAATTTATACTTAACGAGACATCAGCAGTTGTAGTATTTTTTAATGATCTATTCTTTTGTACTATGTCAGGCTGTTAATTCATTTAAATCATTCAATGGAAGGATAAAGATCATCAGAATGATGTGATATATTTGTGCAAAGCGTTACGAACAATCTAATCATCAGTCGGACATTTGTACCTGAAATATTGAAGAAAAATATCTAAACAAATTTTTACAAAAAGGTGTTTTTCTCCTCATGACTTGACTTCAAAAAACGTTCCATAAATTGATCATCTCTTAGATCTTATCGAGATTTTATTTCGAAAATTAGGCGTATGTTCTATCCTTTCTTTTTCAAATATCTAATTTAATACCCTTGATAGTATAAAATCATTTACCATCTTTAATATTGTATTGAAAGCTGTCAATAGGTTTATCTAACGACAATATTTACTGCATTTTAAAAATCATACCTTGTATTTTTTCGATCGATGTTAATTGACGGGAGTTGGAGCATGAACATTAAATATAAACTAATAAATCCATTTCTTCTCTTAACTTGTTGATTAGAAAACAATTGTTACGTAATTTATACGGTATAGAACACTAGGAAATAGTAAGATTTTTATAAAATAGATAAACTTTACTATATTATTAGTGATTAGCAGTTAACTGATACAATGTCTTGCCATTCGCGTCACTGCACGATAAAATAACATATGTGAGTCTATAAACCTATATCAATAAAATGTAGAGTAAGTGGATAATTAAATCTTGATATTTGCACTTACCAACTACATGAATACATATATATATATATATATATATATATATATATATATATATATATATTAGGAGTCTGATCTTGCACCCAGTAAAACCCACAAAACTGTACCTTCGTCGATCATGTTAACGATTCAGTCAATAGAAACGGACGTTCACGTTTGTCAGACTAGTAGTTTTGTAAGATGATTTTCTAACATTAGAATCATATTATCTAAGGTATTTTGTCCTTTTTTTATAAGTACTAGACAGTATGACGTAAATTTCTACCATGTAACTACTTAGTGTAAACATCTATATCTTATGAAAGATTAACCATGACTTGAGTAAATTAAAATTAGCGTCTCTGAACTCTGCACTAATGAGCTAGGTTTTGGATGTCTTGTGAGAATATAATTTGCCTTGTAATCTTACATACACCGTACCAATTATTGCCAACTGGCACGTAACATAAATCTAATATTTAGTACTGAATACTTCTCAACATTTAACACAGAAAGCTTTAATAGAAGTTCCATTTATCGAGGAGCAATCACCAAACATTTTTACAGTGCCTTTATATAGCCGGAAAATAATTTAGTTGACATAAAATTTATGGTGCTCAGGTGGCGTAGGAACTCTGGAAATATTTCAAATTTGCAATTTCATTCCAAATAAAAATTTATTTTGGATAATTATGCTTGTAGTGATCAGGATTTCAATGTGGAGATTGTGGATCCAGATGATGAAATCGTCGACTCAAACGATGATGATATTATGTCTCGTTCATGGAAACCAACTAAATTGTCTGATAAACTTAGGCGATTATGTGACAAAAAGTCTTCACTAGTTTTGCTTAGTCCATATACTGAATTAGAGAAAAAGGATTCAAATGCCTATTCATCTCAATTCAGCGATACTTCAAGTGCTGCAAGTTTGTTTGCGATGACTCCTCCAAAACATTTTTCCAAATATTTTGAAACGGGAAAACGAACTAAAGTTATTCCACTTACTATCTTCACATCAATTAATCAGACCAATGAAGAGAACTTTAAATCAACTAACGAAAAACATGTAAGCTAAGTTATTATATTAATTGCGCATGATATAACCTGCTATCTTCATAACATTGTCCTCTTTCAAATATCTTGTAATTGCCGTTAATTACTGTTAGGGATATTTACTGCTGTTTTTATGATTTGTGAATTCTGTGCTCTTGGTCACGTTTTAGAAAATAGTTAGTGTAATTATAAATAAACAATTTCTCTTAATACTTAACATTTATCAAACTACTCGGTTGTTTGTGTCATGTGGGGATTGTTATAGTATTTATTACTTTTGTCTTATCGAAGAGTTTACTAAGAAGAGCTAAATTATTGCCCACGCATTTACAAAATAACGTAGTCATGATATGCACTTTACTACAATCTGGAAAGCATATGACAATAGTGCTTTGCCAAATCCTTGTCTAATTTATTTGTAAGTTCACTTCCACTTTTATTTGATTCATTTCGGTAATAAGCGATTGTGCATGATTTATTTATTTATACCGTTGAATTGATATGAACTATATTTAAGTTAAATAATTCTTACATCAATCTATTAAGTCGAAATCTATATGCGAAAGTTTTGGATAAAACATCAGTGTAATTCCTGGTCTTTCTAAACACTAACAGAACCATTCGAACAGACTAGTTGATTAGCGGTCATTACGTGGAACTCAGTGAAGAATTACGGTTAGTGCTTTCGTAATTATTACTGAATGTTGTCTTGTAATTAGTTTGAAACTGGCTATCGAATACATCCAATGAATTAAGTTGTGCAATCCAAAAAATGGTTGTGTAACTACTTATTTGTTAATCCATGGAACATTGGTTGATACGTTTATTTATAAAATTTAACTAGAACTCATTTTTCAGGTTTGGTCTGAAGGCTGTTAAATATGTCATTTATAAAAATTAGATTTATGATATAACAGTTTTCACTCTTTAGATTACTTTCACAAACAACTTGTATATTGTTGCAAAAAGTTTGAGTTAGTTTGGGTGTTTGGAACAGTTTGATGCAAACACTGAGAAATAATTTAAAGGTGTTTGTGTGATTGAAACTGGACTCGTCTATTAATAGAAATATCAGGGTATCCTGTGGTCATTATTTTAGATATTTTCAAAAATACTCAAGCAATGTGAAATATCATTGGTTAATAAGTCAAAAATATTTCCTGTCAATCCCTTAAATAGCTTAAGCGGATTCATATGAAATAGACTTTCAGCCAATTATTGAGAAATTTAACGAAAATACGTGTCTTCAGGCTTGTTTATGTTTTTGAAATAGTTATATCCATTTTTCTATCGAACATTACTATATCCAAAGGCCAAATCTACCCGGGCGAAAACAAGAGAATTATCTTTCAGTAGACCAATTATTGAAAATATTATCAACTCTGAAAAGTTTTGAAGCAACGCGCTACACTGCTTTTGATTTCCGCCACATATAAATTTACCACAAGTTTCTTAAACTACTTTTGATCTTGCTGCTTACCAATCGTCTTTCTTGGTTTTGACGAAACATCCAAATAAACTCTGTTTAATTAGTACACATCATAGATTATCTCACTAGAAGTAAGCTTTTTTTACCAAGTGTTTGTTGTGGCTGCGTACACCAAGGTCGATGATCACTTGAGTTCAAAAGTACTAAATTAAGTGAACTTAACCCTTTTTGCAAGTTTATTCAAAAGTGATGAGTTCATCCAATAACGAAAGTCAAAATTTTCCAAGTTTCATTTTCAGTTTGTGTTCTCTTTCCGGACATAAATTTATCTCGGCATTTTTTAAATTCCACCTCGCTTATGTGGAATATTTTTTCATAAGCTAAGGGCTACAAACCATTGTATAAGTTTAATGGTCTTATTCCTTCTTCTTTATCCTTACTTATTACCCTCAAGGTTATAGGTGAAATTGATATTTTCTAACATAGCTTACATTGTTTACCTGAGAGTTATCATTAGCGGACACTTGTCTACGTATTTCATCATTATTCTGAGACCATTGGTTTATTCACTCATCTTCCAGAAACATATTAGCACCAAATTATTTATTAATTTCATTTACTGTCATATTTTATTACTAATCTCATAAATAAAGTTTGATTTGTTATGCAAGTTCCATTGAATGCTTTTCATAATATTAACTTCGAAAAAAATATATTAATTACCTTAAATATTTATTAACTAATGAGTTATGCATTGGCACTGTCATCAAATAGATTCTAGACGAAAATTCATGTGATAAGAATTTGTCCGTTTTCAACATCATTGAATTACAATCGGATAAACCAAATTCTCTAAACGATGAATTGAATGGAACTATAGGACAGTTCAATCGAAATTCATTTGATCGATCTCCTCTACCTGACGATTTGTATGATGTAAGTAATAGTATTTAAGGTTTACAATTTCAGCATTATTCAAAATCTTCTGAAGATATATTTTCGTCGACTTTTTCGATTTGAATATTTAACAGAGTTAATTGTATTTTGTAATTTTTTTATTTTAGGGTAGCTTGAAAGAATTGGAAGTATGTTCACCTATGAAGTAAGTTAGTGATTTTTCTCTCATTTCATTTATTGAGATAATTAAAGTTCAAGTTAATTGGATTTGAATACATTTGGTAGTATATTTACTGATCTCAGTGAAATTTTTAAAATGACTTATATCGATCATGATATTTCATTTAGCCGTTACATTTGTATGAAAGTTAACATGACATAGAGAAGTAGGGTGATAAATTACTTAATATTTAAACGTACAGAATGACCGTCTTTACGTCACTGTCTTTGTTTTTACGCTGTTATACTGATGCGATACTTTGGGTCACTTATCGTAAAAACTTTTGTTTATCAGGTTCACAGTGGAGAAAGCATTTCATTTGGATAGAGTTGAGACCAAAACTTTCCAAGTTTTCATATGTGTTCTGTATTAGCATCAGCACACACGTGCTACATTGCTCATAACTGTCAAATTTGTTGTGTTTTAAAAGTTGAGAGAGAATTCTCATATAGATAAGCTACATTCATGAGAATATGATGGTAGTTTTTATTACTTTACTTTCGAGTCGTCGTTTTACTAGCTATTGTTATTCAGTAATCAGTCAAAAGTGATAATTCTAATTTAGTCAAATGTTTAAATTTTTATAGTTAGATATCTATTTTGTTACATAGTTTTCTTCTATCATGTACCTCGAAGTAAAGTGAAATGAACAACCAATATGAGAAGTTTGTACATCTTGAAAATTACGTCATTCTGTATAGTTATTTAATGGTAACATCTTAAAATGATCATAGAAAATTCTTATACAATTCACCAAATTATGAGAGTGTTGATAAATTTTACAATATCACTCGTATATCTAGCAATTGTTACTTATTACTCATTTTCATCAATTTTCCCATAAACACATTGTTCTAATCTGTTGGAATATCTTTTAAATAAAAGCTATGCCTAGTTTCATTCATGATTACCAGTGATCAACTTTCAATGTTTAACTTACTTAGATTCTTAATCTTATTTATTAAATTTAATAAATTCATTTTATCTTTATGATTCATTAGCGAGACTATAATTTCTAGACGAATCCATCAAATTTAGGATGGCAAGTCTTGAAATTCATTCATTCATTTATATACACTATGTTGAATATGAACATACCCATGTAAAATAATAACTATTCCACAGTTTGCATGAATAAATAATTTGGCAGTAGTTTTCATCAGAAGTCTTTTGTGCATTGAATTATTATTATAAATCATAAAGTACTTACTGGATAAACTTTTCTTTTCTTGATTTGCAAAATGTTTTACAATTCTGTCATGTGAAAATCATTTATAAACACAGAAGTAAAACTCTAAAACCTTCTAGTTTGTTAGGAAGCAATCTTAACTTTGAAAGCGTGAATGTATTCTGAAAAAATAACACTTTTAGATATATTGAAACAATGATAGTTTGACATATAGTCTAGTGTCTTACTTATTATAATCATTCAAATTTACTCAAAGAATTCAGTTAGTTGTGATTCAAATGATAAATATGATATTTGTTTCATTATATTTCACTCTTCACAGTTAATGAATCATTGATTTTTTTTGTCATATCTCTAACCGATAAAAATCAGGATGAATTGTTACCATCCCTTTGAATAGCTGTTTTTTCCATCCATAAGTTTAATTGTAAAAATACAATCAACACAATCGTATTATCCATTTGCATCTGTCGTAATCTTGATTCTCTCATGAGGTGTACTATTCAGAGGCATATTTTTTCATGTTCATTTCCTATTGAAGTTGGTTAAAATTAGATTCACCTGCATTAACTTATACAATTATTTTATTTATACATGTTAATCTATTCAGAGAAAGAATAAATTTTCCAGCCTATAAAAATGGTTATTATTGAATACTATCAGTGTATTTTATTTGCATTCACTGATTCATAATATTAGATCAAGTAATCAATTTTGAATTAAACTAATTCAATAATATTTTTATTCTTCTGATTTAAACAACTGAAACCAAATACTTATTTAGTTTACTTATTTATATTTTAAATTTCAGTTTTGAAACCTTTTTACGACATATAACATTAATCTGTACAAAAGTTAATGAAAATATCCTAGCTGTAAGTTCATTATTATTGTCATAACATCATTCGATTATTTTCAATCATAATCAATGACCATTAACTTTTTTTCTTTAACGAATATTTTAACGTTAATTAATTGTATAAAGGAATAAATATTTCTCTTGAATAATCAATTTAATTTTCACTATTGATCATTCATAAAAATAATGATACGATTACTACCTTAATCATACACATATGTATGATGTAATGTTTACCCTAATTTAAAGAACTCAAAGATTTCATTCCAAACAATTAGTTTAAACAATAATTACAGGGAAACAAAAAAAAGAGAAGGTAGATTTAATTCTTTCTAATTTGACACGATAGCTTACTAATTAAGGAATCTAATTTTCTGCTATTAGGTTATAGATTCGAATCATGTCCCAATGAATTCAGTTTATACAGTCAGTTAGTAGTATCATTAACCCATATACTTGAAAAATGACCCAGACACGAGCATCACCATCAGATTTTATCTTTCCAGTTCAGTATATTCATTAAGAAATTCAACTAAAGTGATAAAGAAATGAGAGCAAAATGATATACAATCATAAAATTCATTTATTTGAATGACTTATATCATTATGTTACTCTTACTTATGATTTTCAATTCTAATTGTTCACACTAAAATCATAATAATTGTTATTAATGATGTTATTCTACTTATTTGTTTATGATGACAGCATCAAGAACTTGAACAAAGGTAATGATAATTTTTTCATCGTTATATATATATATATTATGGGGATTGTATTTTGATGAAGTTTCCTTTTTTTTTATCTAGATGGTTAAACTTGTCTGATCCACCTAGCTCAGGAAAAGTGACTCCACAAAAAATAATCCACCTGAGCTATAAATCTTCTTCATGGCACTTTTGTGTCTGTATTGTGTATACTTTTACTGCAATTATTATTTTTAATAATTAAATGAATACACTGGCTTAATCGTTGTTTAAAAACTGTTGTGTAAATGTGTGTTTACCATTTGTAAATGAAGAGTAGGGATGATGAACAATATTATCCTATTTGTATGATCTTCACTATACATATATAGTACATGATAATAAGTAATAGAATTTTGTTTCCAGTAACAATACAAATGTTATAAATTACTTTGAAGCATATAAATTATTTAATAGAAATGATAGTTACTACAGTAACTGTGAATAACTCTTCTAAGAAGTCCTAAGCGGCTTCATCTAATTTGTAACTTTAGTCTAGCAAATGTGATTCTTTTGAAAGTTTAATATTTTCACCAAACAATAATAATTCATATCAATTACAATCATTAATTTTAAGCTTTGTAACTGTAGTACAAATTAAGTGATATATAACTATTAAGTGTTATATTATCACCTACTTAATTTTCACTTTTGAAATTCATACAAACGATTACAAATAACTTTTAGTGTTATAGTTTCTGTCTATGCCTTTCATTTCGACAATATTCAACACGGAGAAGCCAAAGGACTTAAGTCTACATCTTCGAATCATTTCAGTTTATTATTGGTAAAAAAGTTCAATATATTAGATATAAGGTACTGAAAATTGCCTTCACTAGTGTTCTACATTGAACGACACCTAACATTGATATCTTATCCATTTTGTTTTTTTTTTAAATATTTATCTATATCAACTTGTTCAGTGATATTATTATTATCTTCTTAGTCCAGCTGATGGTTTTTAATATAATATCACTTTTCTTTTAGATGGATCTCACTTCAAAAAGAACTTTCAGATCTAAAATTAAACATTCAAGAAACAGTCAATAAGGATTCATAACAGAATTATATCAGTTTTACAAATCTAGATTGTTTGTCTTTTATATGAACAAGTTATACAGTTCTGTTATTTTTTTTCAGTAGTTCAGTTTCAGTCTTTCAGTTGAATTATTATTTTTGTGGTGAATTATTAATATTGACAGTTTAGATTACTATCGATAATATTATTAACTTTGTTTGAAATTTTAAGAAAAAACTTATCATGTTTCTTACAGATTGAATGTAATACCGTTTTCTTCAGTTGAACTTAACTTTTGAAGTATTATATTCAGTGTTATTTATTTTTTGAATAACAAGTCGTTGAAACTGAGTTAGTTTGTATTTATTCTTCTATCCAATAGTAATGTTATTATTTTGGATTTGACTAAATAAATTTTTAGAGAGGTTTATTTAATTGGAACCTGACTTGTTACGCTAAAAATAATTTCCTCTAATGGAAAGTTGACCAAAGAAATAAATTGCTAATAGCAAAAAATTAGGATTGCATATGAATAAAAAAATGCAAAGAAATGTATACTGTATTCAAGATTTCTCAAAAGAGTTGTAAATATATTTGTACCAGTGCTAGTTCTGTTTGACATTTTCATCCAATTATTAGCATCCAAGCTGGGAGATACCCTCTTACAAAGGATAACTAGACTTTGGTTTCATAAATGCATTCCATTTTCTTTTTCTCAGGTATCGCTTGTAGGTTAAAGCAATGGATCTTAAAACACCGAGTCACAGGTCCGAACGTTAATTATTCTACTATGGTTCGAATAGCCAGGTCGTATCATTAACCCTCACACAAATTTGTGACTTGGTACATTAACCTATACTTGACACATAAGTTAAATTTAATTTAAGACTCTTCTTGTTGATTTACTTTATGTACTTATCCTTGCTGGAATGCCCATTAACGAGAGCTACCTCATGTGTTATTAAGGAACTTTATTGAGATCTTCAGAGATACTGAAACAGAAATATATGTTATTGCCCTGAAAGACACTGTGGTCTGAGATCTTGCTTGTGGTTTTCAGTGAATTCTAATGCCTTCGGTATTTAGACGAATTATAACAAGTGGGTGGTTTTGGAGAGTATCATAAAATGAAGAGTAGTTTGCCACCGTGACATAAATTAGTGAATCAAGACCTATGTAGAGATTCACTAATTTATGCTAACTAGCATTTCACATACCTCCATTCATAATCGGAAATCAATAATATTGATAGTCACTCCACAGTTTTCTTTTAGTCAAAAGTAGTTTAGAAGCAGTAAAATTTACTGCCTGTTACCCTTCATTGAAGCATAGGCCACCCACAACGACTCTCCAATCTACTCTGTCCTGAGCTATCCTTACCACTTCTTTCCAAGTTTTATTCATTCCTTTGATGTTTGCTTCCCATTCCCAACACACTGTCTTCTTCCACTCTTCCTTTCCACATTCCAAGTTGGGACTTGTCTCGTGATGAGGCTTAAAGATTCCCAGCATACTTTACTGATTTACACTTCATCTGAAAGCTGGTTTATATTCTATCACAGTAAGTTTTTGCTGATCGTATCCTGCCAACTTATCTGGGGCATATTGAGTAGACAACTGTTTATAAATACCTGTACCATTTCGCTGATGGTTGTAGTAGTTCTCTGAGTTTCAGCTCATTACAGTGGAACTATCCTAGTGTTTGTATTGAAAACTGTGACTGTGGTGTTGGGTGATGATTGTTTTGAATTGGAGGTGTTCTTTGGTTGTAGGAATGTGGTGGTCGCTTTATCAACCCGTCCCATCACACCTGGGTTTTACCGTATCTTTCATCCTGTTCAACAACACTGTCGAAAATTTGCTGGTACTGACAGTGTGGTGAACGAGAACTTAGATTTTTAGGACTAATTTATTGTTTAATGCAAAACTACGGAATATCTTCGTAAAATATGAAGCCATAGATTAGATAGATCATTTGCACATCTATCAATTATTCTCTACATACTTCATGATTCTTCCAATTCTGTTGTTACTACGATTGCTCTCTGTTTCCCTTCCTTTTCAATCCAATCATCCATTGGAGGGCATTCAATATCCGACTTCTGCTACATACTACTTATATCTGTCAACATTCACCACAATAGTAATGTGATGTCTCAGTAGTTCTCACATTTGCTAAGATCTCCTTTCTCCGGTTTCTTGATTAAATATCCTTTCTTCCAGTCTTTTGGAACTTATTCTTCTTCCTAAATCTTTTTGAAAAGAATGAAACATTTCTGTTGTTAATTCTCTGTATGACTTTAGTGCATCAGTTGGCATGAAGTATTGTTTTGCTGCTTCCCACTTGATTTGTCTGATGGTCATGCTAATTTTGTCGATTGTTGGTGCGGTGAAAGTCTATGCCTGGTGCTTCTATATAAGTTGAGTTAATTGTGGCTTGTCTGCTCCAGAGTTATTGAGATTATCAACTAAGCTTATCCAGTAAACTTTAATTTTACTTTCATTATATTATTGCAATTACAAGTTAGTGCACCAAACACTTTCGGATGCTTTTATTTTCTCAATAGTAAAACTACGCTTTCCAGGAAGCTCCGTCGGATTCTCAATCGAATTATTTGCTGTCGAAGAATCCAAGGAAGAATTTGATGATGGAATCGAGTCGCGATTGACTATGATATATATATATACATATATATATATATATATTCATAACTGATAATTGATATATTATAACATTTAAATTTGAACATAACTCCATTGTTATTTCTGAGTGACTATATTTTGGGGTCCGCCACAGCTTTTCCCGCTCTTCTTTGTCTGTTGTCAATTTATGTCTTATTCTTCCTTTTCTTAACCCCATACAGGGTTTCGACGGAAATCCACTCCTTACGATGATGCTTTGGTAGACCAGCACTTCCTGGTGTGCTGAAAACTATTCATCTCATCCAGTTGTTTTCTATATTAGGTTCCCCTTCTTTCAAAAAAAATTTCCTAAGGTTAGGAACCTGTCGCTGAAAGCTAACTTGAATTCATTGAGTTTATCAGTTTTGCGAAGAGAGGCTGAACTAAGATTCGCAATGTTTTTCCTCAAGTTTCCAATGCTTCCAAGCTTTACTTTGATCTTGGCCATTGTAATGGACCAAAAATTATATGAATTCAAAAATGAAAATAAAGTTATTACATCCGAAATTAATGTTAGAATATATCAATTATAATTTATAAACACAAAGAAGAGTTATGTGACGTCACTTAAGTCGGTAGGCTTTGGCGTGTTCGAGCTGCGTTTGGTACCATAATCCACAAATATAGGTAATTAATAATTCCAATGGGGTTGTTGTAATTCCAGAGGTATAGCCAGATGTATTATATAATGGAAATATGGTTGTAGTCTATAAATATAGGTAATAGCTATTTTATAGTTCAATTATCATAACAACAGGCAGTTGAGAACAAGAGACGTATATGTAAAAGTGTATATACGAGCGGTTAACAACGTGTATCATGTCATGCGCGATTCAAAAAAGTAGACAGGGACAGTTCAAGGTCATACAGTTAAACAACATTGACATTCATTTGTGGTGAATGTACAAACTATGAAGTTTAACAAAAAACAATGCAAATAACATCAAAAATTATTTACAAAATAAGTTTGTCGTGCCTATCTCCACATCATCACTAAGTGTGATCTTCAGCTTAACCAGCTCCTCACTTTGTTAACACATCTCTACGGATATCTTGGGCATCTTTCACCTATAACCATTTTTCTGAAAGATCATAGATTTGCAAATCTCACGGCTTGCGCTGCTTTCTCTCAGTTCATGTCGTCCCATGATAACTGTATGCACTGTTACCGATTTCAACCTTGGTGTTGAGGTCTGCAGTCCCGCCTGTAAGCTTTGGCACGTCTCTGTATTATTTCGATACCACTAGATCGCCAACAAATATATCTTATTACAACTTTTAAGTGCCTTCTAGTTTTTGGCCTACCGAGGGATCCACGTCGATACCTGGCATGGAATCTTCCTGTCGTGGTGATCATAATCAATTGCGACTCGACACCATCTACCATCTGTTTCATAATGGAGATAAAATTGGCAATAGAAATTCAGAAAATATGTTGTATTGAAATATATCTAGAACTGTACTAGGCTAGTTTTTTCATGATAATCAAACGAATAGAAACTATCTTGCGTGTCAATTACAAAGCATGTCTCAAATGATAATGCATCAATTAAAAACAGAATACGATCAACGAATAGACAGATAGGCTATTTGACATCATAATTCCTTTGAATAGAAACCTTTTTACTCTTTGGGGAGGGTTTAAATTATTTACATTATATTTTCTGGTTAACGCTCTATAGCAGGTTTGTTATTGAAGGGATGGGACCGATGCTTAACGGCCTAAGCTGAGGACCTATAGCAATACTACAAAGTTGCAGGATGAGTTGTCTTCTGATATAGATTACGCTTTTTTGTCCACAACGATTCAGGTTTGATGTTTCAGTTCAATCTTCTTTTGAAGCTCGTTTTAGATCTGATTTCCGAGGATCCTTTAACTTAAGATTTAGATACTACATTTTTAACGTTGGAAGTTTCACACAGTCTTGGTTTAATAACATATGGGAAACAGTGTAAGATTTCTTACGTCTGAAGTTAGACTGACTTACTTAACCCTCTTGCTAACCATATTCATTCTCTGATCCATTCTTAGTTATTAGAGCAAACTCAAAACGAGAAGACAGACCGCTGTTTTGCGAAGTCCAATCACGTCTTATAGTCATCCCAATATGAAGAATTTCGGAAGCTTTTTAAACAGTATATAATTCGATTTAGCTGTGCAATGATGACGATAAAAATAAGAATAAATACGTGTGTGCTGCTGGAAGAAATGGGAACATTCTTTGTCCTTCAATGAGTAGTGTTTATTTGTTTATTCAAGCTTCAACAGGGATTCAGTCGCAAACTATATGCTGCAGAATCTTAACAACTTTCTATTTCCTCAATAGCTTTATTCGGTTTTAGAGAACATTGACTGAATTGTGAATCTGATGTCAAGCCTGTTTAGTTTTTGAACTAACTCAAGCCTAGGGACATACAGTTCAAGTAGTGCATTCAAGCTCTTCATCGATTCTAGAGTGGAAAGCTCTCTTATGCCTCGAAGTGATCTAAATATTTTTCACCTTTAAATATTTTGCTAATCAATTCAGAGTACGGTTTTACTGCTGCATCAAGTTGCTTGATTCAGTCATTGTACTAAAAACAATTGACAGAAAGCTGTTTTTCGTAATATCTGAACCATACACGTAACATGTAGTCGATGTCTGGAATAGTATTTTACTATCCGAAGTTTTTCTACTACTTTAGATCTGTGCTTTATTATCAGAACCAGATATAACAGTGTAGGGTCGGTGAAATGTCACTGAATATCGAACAGATCATCGATCCCTGTCAAGGTCAAGGATAGTCAACGCGCACCAGTAAAATATACGCCATGGACTGGCCCACGCGGCAGTGGTTGTACTTTCGCTTCTGTACTTTCGTGGTTGTACCTTAACTAATATATTCTTGTAATAACGTCCTTTGTGTTGTACAGTCTCCATAGCATCCATGGCCCCTTGTTACGTCGGTGGGGGCAATCCACGTAAGGTGCTGGTCGCGAGGTGTGACTTCAGCGTTAGTTGGTTCGTCACCATTCTCATCTAACTCTGGTAGGCCCCCAATCATTTCAACATAGACCATCAATGTTGATTTTACAACAGAAACATTTAAATTGTTGCTCACTGAACTTTTAACAACTAGAGTACAGGCATCTTAGAGGTGATTTTCTAGTGAATTAAACTATCCTGAACACTTCTTTATATCTCTTTAAATATCTACTTGAGTTTAGTCGCAACACAAAGCTTAGAGGTAACATCCAGAAACTAGAGACACAACACGGAAGAATGAAAGAAAGTTACACCACCTGCTCCTTGGAATTATCAAAATGCTAGATATTCCTTACGACTGAGCCAGTCCGAGCGACTTTACAGCAGTCCTTTGAGAGGGAACTTGACATTTTTTAGGGGCGTTGAAAATGCCACAGGTATTTGTAATTTGACAACGCTTTACCCAGTAACACCTATTATGAATCGTATCTACTCAGTGAAATGAAAAGTCAGAAGCGAGGACGTTAGAAGAGATATTTGATCGGTCATCAATATATCGTGGGTCGACTGATCTAATCTGGCAAGCGATTGCAGGGGATGTTGGGGACGGCGTTTCCAATCATGATCTGGTGTGGACGCATGACCGAGCACCTTCAGCTAGGCGAGTCTTTTAAAACTACCAGGTCAACATGAAATATCGAAGACTTACAGAGATATATTTTGGGGGGATTTATTTACCGCTACTGCGGTTACTCGATATAATTTACTAACTTTATTCCCTATCTTATCGTTAAACATGATAAGATTTGTATCAGGAGACATCGCTGATCCATTGCTACTGAATACGGAAGCCCGCTAAGTAAAACTGTCCATTCCTTACAGATCTGTTTGAAACACTACAACGTGAATGCTAAGAAATCGACATCAGTTTCAGTTTCAGTTTGGAAAGGACAGGAGGCTTGATGGCCTGTGTTAGTCCTGGCAATGATGGTCTCTCAGCTGATCCAACTTTCTTTTGAAGGAGTCGACGGATGGAGCCTCAACCACGTGCTGAGGTAATGAATTCCACTCGTTGATTATTCGATGGGAAAGTCGGTAGTCAGCTGACAAGTAATTCGTTCGGGGCTTGTGAACTTTTTTGGAGTGTCCTCGTAGATTTTCTGTTTTGGAAGACAAGAAAAATGAGGGCATATCAGGTGCAAATTTGTCATTAAGCAATTTGAAAACTGTAATCAAATCGCCTCTGATTCTTCTATATGACAGCGGGAATAGGTTTAGCTTGGTCAGTCTAGTACCATACGGGAGCTTCGCTATTCCGGGAATCAGCCTAGTTGCTGTTCTCTGAACCCTTTCCAAGAGTTCACTGTCTTTTTTTAGGCAGGGGCTAGCTGCTTGTATGCAGTACTCAAGTTTAGGGCGCACGAACACTGTATACAAAGTCAGAAACGTTTTAGCGTCAAGATACCTAAAAGCCCTACGTATGGACCATAAAGTCCTAAAACCTTTGGCGGCTATTGCACGGCAGTGTGCAGTAGTCTTTAAGTCTTGACTAACGATGACGCCTAAGTCATTGTGTGCCTGAACAATAGGTAACTCAGTGTTATTCATCGTGTATGTATCTGTACCCTGGTGGCCAATATGCATCACAATACACTTGGAAGTGTTTATCGGCAATTGCCAGGTTTGGGACCATTCAGATAATCTCTCCAGGTCATTTTGAAGTTCTAAGCTATCGCCCTTGCTTTGTATCGCTCTCCATATCTTGACATCATCAGCATAGAGTAAGACCGATGACGATAGTAGGCGAGGGAGGTCATTTACGTACAGGAGGAATAACACTGGCCCCAAGACTGTACCCTGGGGGACTCCACTAAGCACAGTTTCCCAGTTAGACAACTTGGAGTTCACCCTTACTCTTTGTTGACGCCCAACTAGGAAGTCTTTTATCCACATCAATAGATTGCCTCCAATCCCGACATTCCTTAGCTTATATAGCAGTCGGTTATGCGGAACTTTGTCAAAAGCTTTGCTGAAATCGATGTAAACTACGTCTATAGGTAACTTTTGGTCCTTAAGAGCGCACCAGCTTTCACGAGCGACCAATAAGTTTGTGAGACAAGAGTAACCTGTTCTAAAACCATGCTGCTTTTCGGAGAGGATCCGGTTTTCATCGAGATACTTTAACAGTTCCTTCCGAATAATCTTTTCTAAGATTTTAACAACCACACTAGTTAGGCTAATTGGTCGGTAATTCTCAGGCTTATGTTTTGTACCTGTTTTGAAGACTGGACTTACTATGGCGTTCTTCCAGTCTTTTGGTAGACGACCCTGGGTTACGGATAGATTAAAACATACACTTAAAGGGTTCGCAACAAAGTTAGCTAATTCCTTTAGTAACCTAGGATGCAGTTCATCGGGTCCAGTGGATTTACCTATGTCAAGCTTAACTAGCAGACCAAAGACATCGAGTTCTTTAATGGTCACGCTGTCCAGTGCTTGTGTGAGGGGATTTTCATGGACTGGTGAGAAGGGTGTTTCTATGGTGTATACATCGCTAAAGTATTTAGAGAATACTTGAGCTTTGCCAAAGTCGTCCTCCACTAGTGATGTGGCAGTACTGTCTCCCCATAGTGAAGGAACATTTCTTCCTCTTTCGGCCCTTTGGTTTATACACGAATACAAGAGTTTAGGGCATTCTATGAATTCCTTAACGATTTTCTCTTCGTACAGCTTTCTGGACTTACGGAGGGTCGAAGCAAAGTATTCCGAGATTTTGATAGTGATATTTTGACTCATCAGACCCCAGTAACCTAAATCTATCCCACATTTTCCTTTTTTTACGGAGAAGGATGCGAACCTCCCTACTGAACCACGGTGGGGAGTTTCTCGGTCTCTTAGGTGTAGTCCAAGGGATGTGGGGGGCGGTAACTTTTAAGTATAAATTCTGGAATACGTCCCAAGCCGTTTCGATTGATGACTCTGGGTCTATTTTCCAATCTACTGATGATGCTGAGTGCATGATGTCTTGTATGTTTGCTTTCCAGACGTTAGGTCTGGATTGAGCTGAAGCGTACTCGTGATCGACAGTTATATGGAAGTCAAAGCTTAAAACTGCATGATCACTTTTGCCTAGGGGTGGCATGTAATCCAGGTTTGCAACATCATCCTCATAATGAGTCAATATAAGATCTAGTAAGGATGATGCAGAACCCGGGTCGTACCTAGTTGCTTCCTTCATGTGTTGCACTAGGGCACATGTGAGTACCGCATCAACTAGTTCCTGTTCGAAGGAATTTGCTGACGATTCAGTCCGCAGATTTCCCCAGTCCACCATGGGTGCATTGAAGTCCCCTAGGATTAGACATCGATCACTTCGTGATAAAGTGTTGAGACTGCTTAGCAGGACCTCGTTTGCCTCACAGCTTGGACTGCGATAGATCAAACTAAGTAGCAACTCTTGTCCCCTGCATTTCAGGCGGCAGCTAACTAATTCATACGTCCCACTCTCATGGGATACACTGTCGATAATGGTGAATGGAATAGCATTCCTAATAAATAGAGCTACTCCCCCTCCTTTACGCGTTTGTGTTCTATCGGCACTTACTAATGTAAAACCCT
This sequence comes from Schistosoma mansoni, assembly GCF_000237925.1. Classification (NCBI taxonomy): domain Eukaryota; kingdom Metazoa; phylum Platyhelminthes; class Trematoda; order Strigeidida; family Schistosomatidae; genus Schistosoma; species Schistosoma mansoni. Next base: position 10,606,331 of record NC_031496.1, read on the forward strand.
CGAAATCAAGTTCCCTACTATCTATAGACGGTGTCAGCCATGTTTCTGTGACTGCGATTATGTCTGGCCTAGTTGAGTCAATCTGTACACCTAGTTCCGGTAGCTTATTTAGTAAGCTCCGGGCGTTGGTATAACAGATCCGAAGCCTATTTAGGTGGCCTCGTGCTTCACCCAGAGTGGCTTCGGCATCATCCTCTGTCGAAGCCTCACAACCCGAAAATTTACAATTTTCGGGTCTTTTTCGCCAGCGTCTAATCTGAGCTGTAGTTCCTTTTCGGCTTCCCGTCTTTTAACACGGTCCGCCAACGGTAAGTCCTTACGGAGAAAAACTCCTGAACCCTTTAATTTGTGTCCATTTTCTAAGATTAAGTCGCGTTCGTTTGGGGATTTGAAAACGACTTTGAGTAGTCTAGACTGATTTGGTTTCAGATGCGCTAGATTTCCTAGTCTATACACCTTTAGCAAGGTGACCCCGGGGATGTTTTTGGGCATAACTTGGTTGAATAGTTGTTTTATCAACACAATGTCATGCTCAAAACGAGCTTTCGGTTCTAAGCTGTCACTCTCCTTGACTCTGTGAAGAATGACTGATCTGTCGCTGTGATCAGACCTCGGCTTGTCGACCCTTTTGGTGGGGGTATGATTTCCTTTTACATCATTTTGGCGTTTTTTTCTTACGACCCGTACCCAATCACCAACGTTCTTTGGAGTGGTAACCACAGTCGCGTCAGGCGTACTGTGGGATTCCGAAAGGTTCAGGACGAGTTGGGAGATTGGGTCATTTTTCGCGCTGGAAACCGATCGAACCTTGCGGTTTCGGCTTCCTGAAGTTCCCTTCTGGGTACCATTTTTGATACGAGGGACAGAAGAGACTTTTTTGCGCGAGTTTCTGGTTGTGACAGACCTCTTCGGAGGATGTTCTTCCTCCTTTGTAGAGTGTGGGTCGGCATTTTTTGGACTCACTTGGGCCTGCCTTGTGTCAATCTGCGTGTCGACAGATTGAGTTCTGACTGATGTATCCCGACCGCGCTTGCCGAGACACTTTTTTGCGGCATTTACTATTGAGATGGCCTCGGTTAACAGGCTATTTGCATCCAAACAGCACTGTTGACATAGCCATACACACCCATTTTTACTGAACCGCTTGAAAGCTGCAGGTGTTAGATTCGTGCAAACTTCGTGGTACCAACCTTTGCACTCATCGCACTGCATGCCGCTATCAACAGGATATCGACATCCTGGGCGGTGGCAAATGCTTTTGTTGCATCTTCCAGTCATTTTAGGATGCGAAAGTGAGTGTTGACTACAAGTAGAAAAAAAACTATAAATAGTTAGGACCAAAGTACTAACAGACACAATAGAAAAAACAAAGGTACTCTGGAGTACCGACGACAAAACTATTTTGGATACCAAAAATGATACTCTAATAGAATACTTTAACCGGAAAAAAAATTCAATCAAAGTATAAAAACAGTAGTCTTGATACGTTAGTAACGATCAAAACAATAGAATTTACTCAACGAGGAAAAATACCACTGTCCTTTTTAACTAGCTTATTATAAAGATGTTGTGTCCCATACACCCAGTGTAATATATTGCTCCAAGGGTTACAGAGGTTATACGACCCTATCCTTCAAAAGTCAGCACTTTTTGAACTGTTCTTGTTTTAACCCGTCACTAAAACTTATCAAGGTCATCTTCAAACGACTTCATAGGTTCCAGGTGTTTGACAAATGATAGCTCGTTCCAATCGGCTGCATTTTTGAATATCATTTAATCTAACATCTTAGATGGTTTTCGGCGGCGATCTTGAGGAAGCTCTTTCGGCATTTGAAGAATTACGAAGAGGCCCCAAAGCTGAATACTATTTTAAATGGTCCGTTCTCAGCTTCGGTTGCTGTTTAACAATCCATCACATTATCAGCCCCTGGATATTCACGCGATATAATAAGTTGTATCGCAATCTACCTCGGTCCCATAGGATGGAATGGGATTCACGGTAAGTCATCGTAACTAATATACGTTAGGTCTACTGACCTAGTCATGTGTCACGCACAAATATATTCGTCGATACTAATGTAACTACACAATTAAAAGTGGCGAATATGTTTGTGTACATTTAATGTTAACCATCCAATACGGCTTGGTAAAATCGTGTGCTGTTCTTTAATTTTAACACTAAACATCCAAAAATATATGCTTTGTATGTTACGGAGTCCCGAGTTATTTACAATCACCTAGATTAGGCTTCAGGGTAGGACTAAACTATACTGCCGACCTTTGAACGAATCTTAAATGACCTTGAGAAATATTAGCCAATCAGAAGGCAGTGTACAGTAAAAATTTATACAAAACCTAAGAATTAAAGTGGAAACACTTCTTTTACATGAGTCAAAAACTTCTCAAGGTCAGATATAGGTTCAGAAGTTCTAAAATCATAGTGCATACGGTACAGGAACACATCCATATGGCTCCATAGTAGTCGACCTCTGAAACCATGATAAGGTCTCAAAAATTCTTTTAGCCTAGACCACATAGCTTCAATAATGTTAGTATATTGGTATGGTTTACGGTTTAAGGTTAGAGTTAAGGTTTAGGGTTATGGGTGAGACTATAAGTTATGAACAACCTTTGAGCGACGCTAGAGTGACTCTGAGAGTGTCAACATAATAACTAAGACCAAATAAGGGTATAAACCTGTGTGAAGAATTCAAATTATGATTTAAAGTTCACGGCTAAGGCTAGGAATTAAAGTTTTCACCACGAACTGACATCAGCTATAATGCCAAAACTCTATTTATCCAAATGGATAATTGAATTTCGCGCCAAAATCTTATGATCACTTCTCTTGTAGACGCTGAATTTTCACGTCTTTCCTAAAATCCGCTCTAAACCGATCGTACGTAAGCATCAGGTACCGAACTTAGCGCCGTGACCTTGAAAACCCGCGAAAGCTGATTGGTTCGGCAGTATAGTTTAGTCCTACCGGCTTCAGAACTGTTATGAAACTCATGATTCCTTAAGACCACCCACCTCTTGCAATATTAGTGCAGGTTATAGATCTATTCCCATCCCTGTTGGCGAATACAAAGTAAGTTAAATAGAGAAATTACTTTATGTTAGGACCGAACAACTAATCTAAACCTGTTGTTTTTGTGAAACGTGATTCTCCCATTATTCCTAGTGAAATATAAGAAACCGTTAGTTGGTTACCAGTCGTGTTTCTACAGTATTTAAAAGTGCTTCTTTCATTTGGAAACCTTAGTAACAGTATACGGAGGTTCGTCACGGCTGCCTATATATTTGTCATCAGTGTCCTAGAAAAAGCATTTGCGTAACAATTCTTCAGGGATCAGTCTCTTTCCCTAAACAGCGGTAATCGGTAGTACAGGATTAGGTTGAAAAAAATGACAAGTACTCTCAAATTCAAATGCAACGTCAGTCGATAAAGCTATTGCCTGTTGGTCTTAAGCAAGTAGGTAGGTGCAGACTACCTGGTTAAAGTCTGAGTGATAACTGTCATCAGTAGTTGGAGACGTTCAATGACGTGGCTCGAAATTTTCCATTTTCTTGAAATCTTATAGATCTTGGCTTCTATTATCCCTCCATACATACCTTCCAATTATCTATTCAAACCATATTCCTAAGGTCTTACCACTTTTTTACTACATCTAGTACGTTATTTCTGTCTCAGAATAGTGCTGAACATTAGTTTGTTCTGTTTATTTTTCCTTTGTTAACTAGTTCATTTTTAGAAGTCTTAAGTATGTATGCAATCAGATTGTGTACAGTTATTAACTGTCTAATGTAGAAGTAAAACGGTTGTTATATGTACTGGTCTGTTTTACAAACTCGGAATACACTATAGATTTCCTACTTTATACATTTTGACGCTTTTTGGTGTGAGATAATCGAAAACCAGTTCTAAAGAACACTAATTTATTATATTTCAAGTATAAATAATTTCAAACTACTTTTCTTCTTGGTTTCAGTGTAGTATCGTCAATACATGCGACTATTGTTAGCATTCTGTGTGTCACAGCGCTAGTAACTAATGCTGATCTGTGGTATAATCCAGCTATGTAAGTAATTTGTGTCGTTTACAGTTGTTTCGATTTTTCGTTTGTATTTGATTATTATTATTTATTAACGTTTAAAATTTACTTAGGAAAATTTACCGAATGAAAATAACTTGCACTTTTGCCCATACTACATTTTACTGTTCTGCAATACAAAATCTGTTTAGCTCTTTCGTGTGAACATTTCAATTGACAAATACATGTCACTTAATATATGTAAGTACATCATATGCTACTTAGAGTTTCTTGCATTATATTGATGCCATGATTTCTGTTCTTGTTCATATCTAATAAGTCATCTTATTCGCATCACTTCGCGTCATAGGACTTGATAATATGACTACACTTAAAAATAATTAAAAGACAAGAAGCACCTGTTTATGGAAAATCTGCGTAGGAAACCTCAGTGTTTAAAAAGTTACCTAGTTAGTCACTATTAACTTTCTTATTCATCGTTACCAAGTTTTGATTTGATAATTTCGAATAAATTGAGCATTGGATAAATTGTTATAAATAAATTAATATATTTGTAATATCCCAATGAGTAGAAAAATTAGATTTTCTGACTTTTTGTGACTCAGTGTAAGCCACTTCTTCAGAGAATAAATAACCGAATTCACAATAATTCAAGTTTAAATAGTACAACGGAACAACCCGAATATTAGGTGATCAATCAAAAAACAGGTCTGACTAAATCAATGTCAAGTCATTTCATTTCGGTTAAAGTGATTCATAAGTAATTTTGATTTATTCAGACCTGTTTTTTGATTGATCACCTAATATTCGGGTTGTTCCGTTGTACTATTTAAACTTGAATTATTGTGAATTCGGTTATTTATTCTCTGAAGAAGTGGCTTACACTGAGTCACAAAAAGTCAGAAAATCTAATTTTTCTACTCATTGGGATATTACAAATATATTAATTTATTTCTTATTCATCGTTTGGCAGTAATACGATTGGCAAGGTTTTCTGAGTCTGTCTCTTACTGTTTGATCAATGCTTATGTGCAAGATTGATTTTCCAGAGTCAATCAGCCGTGGTAGCATGTTTTATATAAAGTAACGTTTGGTAATTCTGACTTGATTAATTATTTTTGTACATACTGTGGACACGAAAATCTCGAGAACCTTCCTTACTTTTACCACTGCCTCCTGGTTTAGTGTTAGCGAAGGCAGAAATAAACATACATCCCGTTACGGATGTATGTTGGCTCAATTCGCTATACCTGATTGGCGAAACTATCTCGGAAAAAGATGGACATATCATTTATTCTCAATATAGGAGATTGGATCGATGGACAGAACACTTCAGAGATCACTTCAACTGGCCTTCAGCCACACTTCGGTTTCCCACGATCCCCAGTCGACCTGAATAGCAAGTTAATGTAAATCCTCCAGCTCTTTACGAGGTGGAAAAGCCATAGGAAATCTGAAGCGATGAATGGAAAGCCGCCCGGCCTGACAGGCTTACCCCTGAGATTTTTAAGGATGGTGGTCCTCCACTACTAGCAGCTATATTGACTGACGTCTTAGGTAGGATCTGGGAACTGGACTTAATTCTATCTGACTGGTCCCAATCACTTATTATGTCAGTTTATAAGAAAGGACAAAAGTCCTTTTGTGACAATCACAGAGGGATCAATTGACTAATATAGTGTCTAAAATATTAGCTTCAATAATACTTGGACGCCTAACCAAAGCTCGTGAAAATCAGATGGGTTGAACTTCTGCCAGGAGACTCACTTGTTGACTTAGAATATACCGATGACATAGTTCTATTTGGTGAAGACACTGACAAAATGCAGTCTTCTGACCACTATGAGCAACAATGCAGGCATGTTCGGGATGCGATTCTCCCCTTCAAAATACAAAATGTCACTTCAGGATTGGGTTGCATGGACACCCGAACTAATGATAGGGAGTGAAGTAGTTGAGCTCGTTGACCTCTTCACTTATCTTGGGAGTGTTATCAGCACTTGTGGTTTGGTCTGTGACGAAATCTCAGAATGAATACAGAAGGCTCGTCTAGCTTTCGCCAACTTGCGCCATTTATGGCGTAGGCGAGATATCCGTCTACCAACCAAAGGACAGGTTTACTGCGCAGCGGTTCGTTCCATCTTACTTTATAGCAGTGAAACATGGCCGGTAAGAGTAGAAGATATTCGTACGCTGCTAGTATTAGATCATAGGTGTCTTCAAAGCATTGCTCGTATATCCTGGGACCACCGAGTAAGTGATGGAGTTGTTAGGAAACGGGTACTAGATAAGTATGGCAAATCGACTGATGAAGTAGTAAAACTTCACCAGTTGAGATGGCTGGGACACGTGTTACGTATGCCCAACTACCGACTGCCTCGACGTGCAATGTTTTATGGTGTAGGAGTAGGTTGGACGAAAGCTAGAGGCGGCCAGAGCAAAACGTGGCACAAATCCATGAAGTAACTGACAATTGAACTGAGCCATGTTGGTAGGTGTAGACTACCTGGTTGGGATCCGTGAGATGATGACAACCGATGGTTATAGGCCTTGAATGACATGGCTCAAAATCGTTTGCAATGGAGAAGGTGTATCTACTCTTTGTGTTCTCCCAAATTCTAATCTTCTGAACTCTTCGTGTCCCTTTCTTTTTTTCTCTTTTCAAATTTATTTCGCTGGATTGTACTTCTTGAATAACATTTTCAAACCCTAATCTTTCGGATTACTTTTTATACTCTTACTACTTCTACCACTATGGGATTTGAATCGACAACTGCATCTTTGTGCTAATGTGGTATGGCGACTCGAACTGATGTACGTATGTTTGAAGTTCTACGTTGTGACCGACTGAACTGATTGGCACATCGTGAAAATAACAACAGAAATAGAAATAATGTACTAGATGTAGTAAAAAAGTGGTAAGACCTTAGGAATATGGTTTGAATAGATAATTGGAAGGTATGTATGGAGGGATAATAGAATCCAAGATCTATAAGATTTCAAGAAAATGGAAAATTTCGAGCCACGTCATTGAACGTCTCCAACTACTGATGACAGTTATCACTCAGACCTTAACCAGGTAGTCTACACCTACCTACTTGCTTAAGACCAACAGGCAATAGCTTCGTTGGCTAACGCCATATTTGGATTTCCACTCACTTAGTCTTCTTTCAATAGAAAACGTTGCTTGTCGAGGTGAATGACAGTGAGCCATAATTACCACCTCAGTTAATGAAAATTTCTTGCCTTGATAATCTCGTTGCTGCCTTTGCCAAGTACCCCATGCCTAATCTCAACATTCTTATCTGTCATCAAAAACCTTCAGCCTACGCACATCTACTTTCATAGAAATTGTTTCACAGCCATTAAATAGAATAGAGCCGACTGCTGCGCTATTTCTTTTGGAGACGGACATCTCACCAACGCCACAGGTGGTACAAGGTTTCCATCTACTAACTGGGCTCTTGGAATCCATCTCAACTAAATGTCTGGAGTCGAAGTGAACAGTAATCATCTTCAGTTTGGTTTCATTCGTAAATTACATAAATTTGGCGACAATTGGTATCTCTAATGAATAGAATCATATATTGTTAGTTTAAATTTTTTTTTCTGGATTGGTTGTTCGAGAGAAACTTGTACAACGTGCGATCAGTATAGCTTAAAATCTCACCCAACTTCTTATTTATTAGACTAGATTGATTAACAAATAGTGTCATCCTTGTCTCTAAATGGGATTGTTTCATTTTTTCGACATAGCTGTTAAGACATAACTAATTAACATTACTCCTTAATTATCAAACACATTGTTGATTTAATAACGATTTTCCCCAGTTCGTTTACTAAATGTTTCTTTCAGACAACATAGTTACCTTATGTGATTTAATCACTTAATTACTTTATTACTATGTATTTTACTGTCGACCGTACAATATCTACTTCTGTGGTTTACAGCTTAAAAATTTGATCTTGCCTTTCTGGTGTGTGGAAAATTTTACCAATGCGTATATGTATTAGGTTCTGAGTGACTAAATTAGCGGTCATGATAATAGTCATGACGAGGAATTGGTTAGGAAGAAGCCTGATTTCGCCCAAGTTGCTCTTAAGTTTCGTATATATCGTAAAACTGAGTGGAATAAAATAGGAAATGGAATGGAGAAATATATTATTCACTTTTTCTTATCATAAAGATACTTTTTACATGTATTTCATTTCTCATATTCCCTTCAAAAGAGGTGTAACTCATTCTGGTCTTATGGCACTATCGATTTCCATTGGCTACTTTTTATGTGGTAAGTTCGAAGTTTTATTTGAAGAATATCTTTTCAGTAAAATTAATTTATGCCCTGCTAGAAAATGAGGCATATAAATTTAACGGAGCGGGTGATAACCTTATCTCCATACCATATAGTAGGCTTAAATACTCATTATTAATGACCGATTTGAAGTTCAATTTATTGGGCTAAACTGTCATTATGTGACGAATTTGGGTGTTTCACACGCATAAAATCTTGAACACCCATACCTTTATATGCCACATCTATTTTCATAACAAACGTTTTTGATAAAGACTATGGGGATGCATTTTGAGTATGCTATTAAGCCGATATTCTAAATCCCATCAACACTTTTCTGCAACGTTAAAATTACTGCAATAATGAGGACAATCCTCTAAGATTCACGCAAACTAATGAGGTCTCAGAGGTAGTAATAGTACCAGAGGTAACAGGAAAAAATTAGGCCTCGAAGATACGACACGAAAAGAAAACTTAGCGAAATAAAGACAAAAAGGTTATTAAGAAATTTATAATTTCGATGAGGACAAAGAATTGGTGCACTTGTGTTATTACAAACGATTTTGAGCTATGTCATTCAAAGTCTCCAATCATTCGTTACAATATCACGTGGACCCGAACGAGGTAGTGTACACCTGTTAAGATGGCTTGGTCCCATTGTCAGTGACTTCATAGACTGATGCCTTGTTTTGTTTTGGCCGCCTCTAGCTTTTTTTCCGGCTTACTCCTGTGCCAAAAAACATCGCTCGTCGAGGTAGATAATGGTTGGGCATACGTAACACATGTCCCAACCACTTCAGTTAATGAAGATTTACTACCTCATCAAGCAACTTCTCATCTTTACCCAGCACTCTGTTCCTAATCGAGGCATTGGTTACTCCGTGATCCTAAAATACATCAGCAATGCTTAGAAGACACCTATGATGGAATAATATTAACCTACGAAGACTCTACTCTAAATAGCCATATTTTACATTCATAAAGTGGAGCTGAGTGAACTGCTGTGCAGTGAACTCGTTCTTTGGTTGGAAGACGGATATTTCGCCTACTCCGTTCGGAGATTTCGTCAGACACCAGATTATTAGTAGTGATGTGACTCTCAAGATGAGTGAAGCAGTCGATGCATTGAACTACTTTACTCCTTATCACTAATTCAGGTGGTGACATAAGCCAATCCTGAAGTAACTTTTTACATTTGGATGAAGAGGACCGAATCCCAAACATGCCTGCGTTGTTGCTCAAGGTGGTCAGAAAACATTTCATTTTGTCAGTCTTCACTGGACAGAACTGTATCGTCTGTGTATTCTAAGCCAACAAGTAGATCAATTCGTGAAAGGTCAGACGATGGAAGTGTTGTCTCTAAAAGCATGTCTGTGACAACGTTAAATAGAAATGGGGAAATCGTACTACCCTGGCAAACACCACTTGAATTAAGCAATTCCGACGACAGTTCGGGATAAGGTCAGTTTCGATTAGTAGTGTTCGAGTAAAGAGCCTGCACAAGGTTAGTGTACTTTGGTACGCAGCACGATATCAAACACTGCCACAAAACCTTACTTGGGGGCCCCAAATCCCCTGGTACGGCCGAGAGTGGGGAGAGTCCGCTTTCCCTCTCAAAATGCTCTCACATGGCCACGCGTATATAGCCACTGCTAGGGAAGTCCTACTCACTGCCTTCTCGTGGCGGGGGTGTTGTTTTCGAAAGTGAGAGGACGAAAAGCGAATGTCCGGCGCTATAACCGGGTTGGTGGATATGAAGGATCCACCTAGGGGAGTTAGAAAACCCTGATTCCAAACCAATGGTGCACATGGGATCCAGTATCCTGAAGGAACAAATGGCATATGAACCAATTGTTGGTCACCGGCTCTCACGATGCTCCACTGCCTTGTGGGTTAGACCTCTAGGTCAAAGGCTCGGGGTGTGGCCCCCTAAGAAAACCACCTGCTTCGGTTTGGGCACCCGAGCAGTATCACAGACCTCACGCAAATAAATGTAATGACACATTCAACTGACAGTTCTATTCTCGCTCGTACTAGAAACAAAACAATTTTCATTATTGTTATTATTATTATTATTATCTACCATATCGCTAATTCACCCTCTTTTATCCCCAATTTGTGTAACCTTACTCTTCAACTTATGCAGCAGCTCGCTCATGGTGGAAACTCTGTTCTATCTAAACGATCTCTAGTCACTGGTCGAAAGTGAATGGTTCCACCGATTACGAATACTGAAGCAGTCTTTCTGAAACCACGTACGCCGTTCAAGCTGGCTTCTTTCAACGTTCCCACACTAATGCAGATCGGACAACAGATTGGTCTGGCTATGTCTTTAGAAAGTCTTAATATTGATGTTTGCTGTCTATCCGAGACCCGTATTCAAGACTCTAGTGAAGTACTACAAATCCGCTCTCCATCTGTCGCTTCGAAAAGCTTGTTTCACGTGCGCTTATCCGGGGACCTTGTGGCATCCTCGTCTGGTCTTGCTGGCGTTGGTGTTGCACTAAGCGCTAGGGCTGAGGCAGCACTAATCGATTGGATCCCCATTAACAGTCGGTTATGTGCTGTTAGGTTGGAAAGTTCCATCAAAGTGAGAAGAAATCGGCGTGAGAAACGGTGTCTTTTCGTCATCTCCGCCTATGCCCCGACAAATTGCAGCCCGGATGCAATCAAGGATGAGTTCTACCGCCAGTTAACTGTTCTTCTCCAGAAAGCGCGTTCGACAGATATTGTAGTACTAGCCGGAGACTTGAATGCACAGGTCGGGCATCTAGGCACAGAAGAGAGTCGTTTAGGTGGCCGATGGGGACTTGTTGGTCGCAGGACAGATAACGGGGACCGTTTGCTGCAACTGTGCACAGACTACAACCTGTTTCTGGCTAGCACTAACTTCCGGCACAGTCATCGCCGGTGTGCCACCTGGCGTCCTCCCTCTGCATCTCAAGCCTGGACTCAGGTTGATCACATCGTGATCAGCTACAGCTGGCGTGGTTGTGCACAAGACTACCGCTCCTTTTGGAGTACCTATCTGGAGTCTGATTATGCCCTTGTTTTCGCTAATCTTACCTTACTTTTCAGTGGCCGAAGGATTGACCGCCATCAATGGATCGATGTTAGTAAACTGGCTGCAACTTCTGTTGCAAGTATCGAGGGGAGCTGGCTTCTAGGCTAGCTACTATCCCACCGAAAAGTATAGATGAGCATTGGTTGCATCTTCACGACGCCATGAAAATAGCGAGTAAAGCCGCTCGCGGCTTCGCGAAACGTCCCGCTTACAAGCACTGGGTTTCTTCTAGCTCCTTACAACTGATGGAAGCCCGTCGGTCTACTCCGGGTGACCGTGAGTTTGACCACAAACGAAGGCTGTTACGTAGTGAAATTGGGCAAAGCTTGCGTAAGGACCGAGAAGCCTGGTGGTCGGAGCGTGCTAATGAGATGGAAGCAGCAGCTGCATCTGGTAACTGCCGGAAGCTCTTCCAACTCATCCGAGCCACTGGCAGCAAGAAGTCTGGTGTGAGTGAAACAATCTACGAGGATGACGGAATGCCAATCAATAGCATCTCTCGACGTCTTGGACGATGGGCGGAATTTTTCGAAGGGCAGTTCAACTGGCCTGCTGCTCCGGCAAGATCGACCAGTTTGTCCTGCCCCCCATGGCCGGTGACGACTGATCCACCAAACGAGGCGGAAGTCCGCAAAGAACTCCAACTCTTGAAACGCTACAAATCACCGGGCCCATATGACTTACCTCCGGCTCTTTTTAAAGATGGTGGTGACTTTCTGACTAAGGAACTGACGTGTTGTTTGCAAAGGTTTGGGAGCAAGAAAGTGTTCCAACATCATGGAATGAGTCGATAGTCGTCCCTATCTTTAAAAAGGGTTCACGTTGTTCCTGTAATAACTATCGCGGGATAAATCTTCTTCCGATTGCGTCCAAACTATTGGCTTCTATCATTCTTCGTAGGTTGTTTAAAACCCAAGAACGATTGACTCGCGAGGAGCAGGCTGGTTTTCGTTCTGGTCGAGGATGCATTGATCACATCTTCACCCTCCGCCAAATGTTAGAACACCGTCATACTTATCGCAGGCCAACAATCGTAGTGTTTCTTGATATCAGGGCTGCCTTCGATTCGTTGGACAGGACTGTTCTCTGGGATTGTCTATTGAAGAAGGGTGTGCCTGAGAAGTTCATTAACATCTTAGGCAGGGTTGCCCAATCTCACCACTCCTCTTCAACTTTGCCATCGACGACATCCTGGAAACAACTCTGATAGATGTAAGTAATGGCGGTGTGGATATGTTGCCTGGAGAACGACTTCTCGACCTCGAGTATGCGGATGATATTGTCTTACTGTGCGATAATGGCGGTGTGGATATGTTGCCTGGAGAACGACTTCTCGACCTCGAGTATGCGGATGATATTGTCTTACTGTGCGATAATGCCCAAGGCATACAATCCGCACTTAATCAGTTGGTAATCAGTGTCCGCAGGTACGGCATGTGCTTTGCACCCTCCAAGTGCAAAGTACTCCTACAAGACTGGCAGGATTCTCATCCTGTACTCACCCTGGATGGTGAGCAGATTGAAGTAGTTGAGAAGTTCGTGTATCTAGGTAGCTATATAAGTGCTGGTGGTGGCGTGAGTGATGATTGATTTACGTATAATGAAAGCCAGAGCGGCTTATGCCAATCTGGGCCATCTTTGGCGCCTTCGTGATGTTAGTCTGGCCGTAAAAGGTCGGATCTACAACGCGTCGTTGTCTCCGAAGGATTGCTGACATCCAGTGGCAACACCATGTTAGTAATGCAGAGGTTCGGCATCGTGTGTTCGGGTGCATTGACAATAATTCAATTGGTGTCACCATCTTGAAACATCGACTTCGGTTGCTTGAACATGTTTTTACGAATGTCGTCCCAGAGAATTCCACGTTGTGCATTGTTTGCCGACTCTGGGACTGGTTGGAAAAAGCGGAGAGGAGGTCAGTATATGACATGGTGTTGTGGCATGAAAGAAAGCTGCAAAGGGCTAGCTTCTGTTGGTCCTTCACGACTCCCTGGCTGGGGTCCGAGAGATGGTGCAACACAGTGGCTAGAGACGTTATCAGATATGGCTCAGAATAGAAGCCAGTGGCGATCCTGCTGTAACCTTCTTTTACTTTCTTCATAAAGAGTAGTTATAACTTTCTTAACTAAGAGAGCTCTTCTGGTTGTACATTTCAGTTCCCCCCATCATTACTCTTCTCTTTTTTTTCCTTCTTTTATATGTACACATCTTCCTTCTCCTTCCATTCTCATTATTTTGTGTGGCGCATATGTATCTGGTGCCCTTTGTACCAATATATATGTGATTAAATAGAATAAAATAAAAAACGAAACCTTATGATCAACAGAGTCGAACTCCATCTCAAGGTCAAGGAATATAACTATAGTCGGACATTGAAAAGTATGTCTATGCTCCAGATTCTGCCGAAAGGTGAGTATTTGGTTAATACATCAACATCCAGGTAAGAAACCAGCCTGGTTTTTAGGGATTTGCAATTCACAAGCTGTAGTTATACGTCCAAGTATTATTGGGGCTATTATTTTAGATACTACATTAGTTAAACTGATTCCTCTTTGATTATCATTGGAGGATTTTTGGCCTTTCTCATTGTTATATCGTGAAATTATTGCGTTGCTAAATATTGCGTATTGCGATAGGACTACACGAAATTCTACTGATTGACCAAATTCAGATACCTTAGTACGACCCCAATACTGTTCCCCAACCTCCAGTAAATCAGAACACAGCCGTTAAATGAGAATTGTTTATGGGGTCAGAAGCAGATCGAAAATGATTTACAGACAAGACATATTTATACAGTTAAGATGACTATGAACAGTAACCAATGGAAAGAAAGGACACGTAAAGGTTATAATTAGGATAACTCAAAATCGACCAATAGGAAAACGACACGTGAAAGCCATAGTTAGGACAACTGCAAATAATGACCAATAGGAAATAACATGTGAAATATGTGGAAAGTCTGAAAACATACCACTTTACGTTCGAGATAGTTTTTGGGATATTCCTGTGAATATCCTAACACTCATAGACTGCGACAATCAGTGATAGAGACCAGTCAGATGGAATTAAGTCCACTTCTTAGATTTTATCTAAGACTCTGTTAATCCAACTGCTAAAACCACTATCCTTAAAAATCTCAGCAGTTAGTCCATCAGGTCCTACTACTCTCCCTCGTTTTAGATTGCTTATAGCGTTTTCAACCTCACTAAGAGTTAGAGGACCTAGATCAGTTTTCCATTCAAGTTGCTTGGAGATAGTGAGTGACTAAAGTGTTTTGTTAAAGGACACAAACTGTTCCCTTATATGTTATGCCCATCAGCCCCCCCCCGAATGCCCTGGTACGGCCGAAAGTAGGGACGGCCCGCACTAGTTTTTCTTGGTCTTATGAAAGTTTTCGGAGGATGAATATCCGAGTTTATTGTAGAAAATGCAGAAATGTTGTCCTGTCAATCGATTAAGTTTACAAAACGACTGAAGAATGATGATAGTTTTTTACTGTACATGAAAATTATTATATCTGTTCAGGTGTCATTAGATTTTAATTATGATATTCAATTTCTTGATAGCTAGTAAAAGAGAACTTTTAGTAGCTTAATGAACAAACTCTTATGTGTATATATGTCACTGACGTCACTGCTATAAGTTGCTGTCTATTGATTTCTGTTAAATCAACCAACGATAACATTATTTTAACAAAATACGTATTATGTGATTCTAATCTGCGATTCAAAATTAAACTACTAGAGCTCGAACAAATTTCACTATTTGCAAATAAGTCCGCCAATTATTTATAGTTTTTCAGCATGTATAATCATATTCTTTAGTTGTATTAATGTTTTTAAAAAAATTGTCAACTACTTCTTTTTTAGATGCTATTTCTATGCCATTCTACTGGAAAAATTATCAGTTAATCATATTTATTCTGCATCATTCAGCCGCATGTTTAGCATTTTTCTATGTTGTGGTAAATCAACAATGTTATCATTTTTGTTATTAGTGTTATTAATTATCAATACAATTTATTTTGTCTCTTGGTTAGTTGCTTTTCCTAGAAAGTGAACCATTTACTATTATTATCAGAAGGGTTTTTTTGTGGAGATTTAGTATTTTCATAGTTGAAAGCGTGAGTCAATCGAAGCTAGGCCACCATCGAAAACATGGAAGCACTGGACGGCCGTTTC
>NC_031496.1:10622125-10640780 GCF_000237925.1 Schistosoma mansoni
TAGAAACGAAAACGGCCGTCCAAGTGCTTCCCATGTTTTTCCATGGTGGTCTAGCTTCCAAATTGACTCACATTTACTATTATTATTACTACCTCTTGACAAAGGTTGATAAGTGTAAGACCTACTTTGAAAGCCTTCTGTGAGTAAGCACTATGTTAATATATATGAAATGCAATGCACCACTATTCCGAATTTACTTATCTTTCAAACCATACTTCAGTCTTAATTACCAATGAGTTCAGTCATTGATGTTATATGTGCTTTTCTCTCATTTGGAGTTCTGTCAATTTTATTGACATCTAGTTAATTTTTTATTATTCGACTAAATGAAACTTTATTTTTTCTCTTTTTTAGCGATATCGAACTTGCGTATTTTTTGGTGTTTATCGACTTACAACTGAGTTATCTACACCTTTCGTCAACCAAAGGTATCTTATATCATTTCATTCTGTTTTACTTAATGTCGAATATAAGTCATATTTGTAAGATTCGTAATCTGTAATAGGGAAGACAACAGTTAAGAAATATCCGATTATGAATTCCCGTTAAAATGTAAAACATTCAAACACAAGGTTGGTCAAGATTCAGTCCTGGATATCAACAACAAGCAAATTCCAAACCTTTACTAGTGATAATGTCTAATTTCTTTACTGTTATCAAGCATATGAAGGATAAAGTTATGTTATGTGAATGATAGTAGTAGTAGTAACCGCTGTTAATTGTTACTTTCTGAATCTTATATATTTTGTATTACTTTATGAATCCACTACTTATCCAGTGTGATATACCACTATACATCTATTATTATTAAATTTTTTAGCAAGTCTTTCTTTAGGAAAGAAAGTTCTAACTGAATTTAAAGTCTTTAGTCTGTTATATAATTATATGTAACACATTCATGCTGCACATATTTGTGTTCTAGGCTTCTTTGCGTAGTATTTGTTTTGTGAGAGTTAGTAATACTACCTGAATATTCAAACCAACTTACTGAAAGTAAAGTTCGATTCTCCATTCCCCTAGTTTGAGATCAAGCATTTAACCATTATACTGTCACTTCACATTGGTTTCTACTTCGTACAACACAGTACCTTTAATAAAATGTACACAATACTGTCTCAAAAAACCACATATATTTGTGGTTAAAGATTTGAATTTAGTGAATGAATTCAATTTACTATTGATCTACTCAGTTTTATAAATGAAATATTGTTAGTCCTTTTCAATAGTGTTGATCCAAAGTATTTTTTATGTTTTGCGTATCACGATTTTTGACTGAAGTTTCCTTGTTAAAACCTGCTTTTCATTTTAGAATCTTTACTTCTATTATCATTGAAAAATGGGAATATAATTGCAGTGAACAAACTATGCGAGCTAATAAAATATTTCAGATTGATTTTCAACAAAAATCCTCGATTTATATATATATATATATATATATATATATATATATATATTCCATACCAAACTACGTAGAACTATAAAAAGCCCATACGTTTTCGCACACCCAAACTCAGTTGCTGTTCAAAGTTGTTGATTATTAAACGCCTAACTTATCCAAGTTCTACCCATGTCCTTTGCGAAGAATTCTGCTTGGCCATATGTAGTATTTTGAAGCAATGTTGATATAATCTGATTGTATACAAGTTCTGTAGTCATATCTTTTTGTTCCCCCTTTGCCTTCAGCTTTCATTGCGTTAATGATCAGTTCACCAACTGAATTTTGAAGACTGATAAGACGATTTGATAACAACCTTTCTAATTAGGTGCGGTTTACACATGTAAGCTGTCACTTACATTTAAGTGCTTTAACCAAAGGGATACAACTTCATATTTTGTTCCTCTTACCACATCAGTACATACTTATCAAGGATCCCTGTCTTAGTAATTAGTTGAAATTCCTTCTCTACAAATAATATGGAAAAATATTCTAGATGGTTAGTTATTGCATCAATTATTTGAACATTCCTTTCAGTAATTCATAACAATAATAACCAACCTGTAAGATTTAATCATATTTTGAAATTATCTTTGTAGGTGGTTCTATCGTACTATTGGTTACAAACCAGATCGCCGAAGAGTTGCATGCGTGACTTTAATATTTGCAATCTTTTTTATCGTAACACGTAATCTAATGATTCTACCGTTTTGGTTTATGGCCTATATATCTTACGGATCTGATGCTTACAAAATTTGTACTAGATATATTCCACTTATTGTTCCTGTTTTCGTCTTAAGTTGCGGATTACTTGATTGTTTAAATATCCATTGGGCCTTTCGTACTTGTCGTCTTGGCTATAAAGCTGCTAAACTATTATGGACTGCAGATTGGCAAAGTGATATTTGTAAAGCTCGGACACATTTACACAAACGTTTACGTAATCTCCAACAACGTGTTGCGTTTAAAGCTAAAAGTGATATGAGTTTAAAACCAACATTGACAGAAAACCATCAAAGTAATTCTTCTTTGAGTGAACAAATCAGCAGTGGACCGTCCTCATCAAACTATTCTACTTCTGATAGTGAACTGGAGTCGGTTCATTCAGATTTAGATTTTAAAGTATCTCCTGAAAATGACTTGAATAATTCTAATTCTATTTATCCAAATTCATCACAAAATCTTATTGATGATGACATTAAATTAGTTCATCGATCGTAAAAACAATATTCAGTTGAAAATTCTTTAATTTGATTTTATGTATAAACTACTTACCGGTTTTACTTGCTTAAACTCAAGATCCAGCTAGTGATTACATAACATAACGAAAAGCGAAATTCTTCAATAATCATTTTGTATAGTTCATATAGATTATTTTTAAATCACCATCGAAAGTATCATCTTTTATTTTGTATAAAAAAGTAACTCACTTTTTTACTTACTATTTACTTTTACAGTTGTAATAATTCATATTATTTTTTTAAAGAAAAGATAAGTAAAATATAGGTGATCATTTATACCAGTTCTTATTAAATAATTTACTTACGCCTGTTACTCCCAACGGAGCATAGGCCGCCGATCAGCATTCTCCAACTCACTCTGTCCTGGGCCTTCTTTTCTAGTTACTAAATAATTATCATAACTTAATTATATTGAAATTGCTTTCTTGGCGTTAGCTTACTTTCCCTCATGAGTAAAAACAATCACAAATTCATGAGACTCTTTTCTTTCCCTTTCAATATAAAACATCTTGTCAAGAATTAGTTCGCGTCAACTTTTAGTTTAATCATAGGAAATTAAAGAGTTGAGCGCACTAGCCACATCACTTTTGATGGTTTCATTGGTTCTAAGTGGTCGGTACTTTGATACATACGAAGGTTGATTCAGCTTTTGTTCATTCCTGTCACCTGTTGAGCAGGTGATATGTTCGTCTGCTCATCAGAAAGGTAGTGTATAGCGTAGAAGTCCTTTCTATATCGATACAGTCGTGAAAAATTATCTATGAAACAAGAAGAAATGTGTTGTCTGTTTGTGCTTGACCATAAAACACTTTAGATCGTTTTTTGTATATGATGGAGCTGCAGAGTAAGTAATGATAACATTACTTAGTAGAAATGATAAGGTTGAGAATCTTTAATAATAGTTGTTGTTGGTACATGTTAAATATCTAACTGTGCGTTATTTTTATGTGCAGTGGTACCAATATAAACGTAAACGCGACATTTATCTATGGATTTATTGACTTCTAAACTTAGGTGCATCGATAAATACCTAGTTCCTTGTTCGAATTCATAAAACAATCCAGTTTGAGATAGTAAATGCATTGACTGGAGATCGTTTTTAGTTACATTTGTGTGCTTATTCTCTCTACATCTCTAATTCGATTATTAGTTCTCAATTCTTATTTTTCTGTTTTATTTACTCATTTCGAAATATGTTTCTGATGTAGTAATTCAAAAATCGACTAACAGAATTCATAATGTTATTGGGCGTGCTCTTCTGTTTCTAAAGGTTCACAAATCTTACACTCCTGTCACAATCTTTGAGTTTTGCAGTATTTCGCTACTGATCGACGATTATCTGATTGTAAGGAAAATAATATGTAAGATATGGTGTGATTGTAGTTAATAAATTTGGAATTAAGAAATATAATTCCTATTCATTTAAATGGTTCACCTCAAACAAGAGGATTGCTAGTGCTGTTTAATGTATGAGAGTGGTCTTCACTTCCTGGCTGCCCACACCGTAGAAAGATATTTCTTGTTGGGGGGTCTAAGAAGAATAATCGTCAATTAGCGGATGTAGTGACTTGGGAGCGTGACTGTAGGTACCTTTACTCTTTGTCTTCCCTTAGAATGCAAATTTCTAAATCATCCATAAGTCCTCGTGATTATATCACTTCTCGAAGGGTATATTGGATGGCTAATCTTTCCTATTACCACTAATACTGTTACTACTTCTGCTACTCTGGGTTTTGCGCTCACAGTTTCATCTCCCTGCGGTAATGGTTCATCCCAGCTTTAACCTATGTCCATACGTACTAGGTTGTACATTATATTTGACTAGCCGAGGTGGCTTACCATTTTTTAAGGGGTCGAATAAGGTTGCGGTTGAACAAACTTTGGTCGAATTTCCTGTTGCTTACTGTAGCAGCATTAACAGATTTTTGGTTTATTGAAAAGGTATGGAAAGATGTTAAATATATTGCCGGCCGATGAAATTATTTAATTTTTGTAAACTATCGATTGATGGTATTTGGTCACCTGATTACATTAAAGTCTATTCAGCCTGAATTGGACGTTAAACTATTTAGTTTTTGCATTTTTATGTATACAAGCTTTGTAGGTCACTCCAACCATTCTTAAAAATTATTTTCAAGTCACTTTAAATCGATTGATAATGATGATAGATTGTATGAAACTCAGGTCTAATGGAAATAACTATAATATTGGCAACTGTATTCAAATATCCGGAAATTCATGAAGTTTGCTCTAAGGCTGTAATCCTAGTTTATGACATATGCAGCATTTAGTAAATAGTCTCTAAAAATGTAATAGGTTATGATAGCGAAATGTCCAAACTAATAAATATAATCAGAAAGTACACTAAGGCTATTCAATCAATGATGAACAGTAGGATTATTATTCATTAATCGCTACTGAGTAGTTACCAATATCATGCTTGTCCAGTGCTTTTACTTTTACTTCTATCGATAAACTCCAATTTAGTCACTAATCTTAGTGACTCACCGTTGCGTGCATTATGTTGAGACGTTAGATGGTCGGAAATAGGCGACAGGATTACCCTAACCTTGGGTTTCATGCTATTCAGGACTCCTCCAGGGAACAGCAGTTCCCTAAGGAATACATGTACACCTTGCTGACGAGTGCCAACTCGTACAAGATCTATGTCTATGGTTTCCTCTTTACTACCTTTAAGCAGCTAACAGAATTACTATAACTTGCCAGTTGTACATTAAGCTTGACTTTCTGAAGTAATGTTTTTTAGTGAATTAGAAGTTACTTTATACAGTAAGAAAAATAACTTATACAATTATGGAAGAATTTGGTATGTAGTTCAACAAAGGAGAATAAAATAACTGTAATAAAGGGGCAGATATTTAAGAAGTGAACAGGATTTTGTCGTGTACTGTATGTAGATTATGAGTAGTTTTACAGATTTATCTCTCAAATATGCAAATGTGGCAAGTGGTTGTAGATTCAAATGGAACATATAAAGTAAAATGGTACTGTTGCGGATTCTGATAATCCTGTGTGATGTTCTCTTCAGCCATATAGGTTAGTAAATCCGATTGGCTTATCCGGAGACACTCATAGTTGAAATGGTACAAATACTGGGCGCAGTAGCTGTTTCTGTCTTACACTTTCTTGGCCATGTTTCCTGTCCAGTGATTCCCGACCATTTATCGACTATATAGCAGTGGTTGATTATTCCCTGTCGTGGGTAACACTTGACATCCATTTTATGATCAGTGATTCATTTCTGTATTGTCTTTCTGTGCATTATTTTTGTATGCCAAGGTTGTTTTAGCCAGAGAATTTTGTTCCAAGTCCAAATCCGCTGTGATGTTACCATCGTCTTAGACCCGTGATCCTTTCTAAGATGACGGTTCATCTCTTTAACTGTGCCAAATGTTCGTTTACAGTTCTCAGAATTTTTCCATCTCCTGTGTTTTTATATATGCTTATTACGTCAGTATCAACCCAGTGTCTCGGTTTTCCTTCTAACTTCATCGTTTCTGTCATTCCATCACCATCAGGTGTTTCGTTGTTTTTCATTTTTAGTATATTCTGTTCAAACTCGCCCAATGTATAGGGGGTATCAGGTTTGTTAGTTTGTCTTTCTTTGCATGTCATGCAGCTTACCGCATTAAGCAGTTTTCGATAATATTCTTTTAGCACACCTAAACTTGTTGGTTGTTTCTTTCAATAATTATTATAACTTCTTTTTTGTTTGATGTTGGTTCTTTTGTTGGAATAGTGTTTCGAACCCCCCCATTGCTTTTTATATATACTTTTACTTTATTTTTTTAATCATTTTATTAGCTTTATTTCTCTTTGCATTATATAATTTACGATTGTGGTCTGTTAACCGATTTAGTCAGCTCTTTCGCAGTGGTTTCTTTCTTATTTCCTCTCTTAATTGATGGCTCACTATCTTCTGGCATTCGTTGTTTGTTAGCTTTTCACTAATTCGTTTCAAGTTTTCATTTGTAGCGTTTACGATGGCCTGTTCTGTTTGGTTCAAATCGAAATCTTTTAGTTCTCCCTCTAGGCCTTTAATATACTCTTCTGCGTCAATTTCTAACTTCATTGCCCTAACTTCCTCTCTTTCTTGAGCTTTTTAACTTTCCAATTTATCCATTATACTCACTTTTCATTCGCTATGACTAGATAGTGATTGGTATTCACTTCAGCAGACCTTTTGTATATGTCATGAATCATGAAGTCCTCTCTCAGATAATACCCTGTTTACCATAGAACTTCTGTTTGTGGTATATTGTTAAGATAATAATTAGTTGTAGACTATTCATAAATCAATTTAGATTTAATGTATGATAATCATTAAAGGAATTTTGATATTGTAGAGTAGAAAATCAATTACAGTTTGTTAAGAATTCAGATGTAACTACTTTAATCAAAACAAAAAAAATGGAACAAATTTTGGTTGATTGACCTATATGTTTTGAAAAGAACTAGATCATTCTTATCTGATATTCAACTATTTTGTTACTGTTTTCAATCACAACTCATCTACTTAAACATATGCGTCGTATTAGTTGGTTATAAAACTAATTCACACTTGAAAATTTCAACTCAAACCTACACTTGATCCATTAAGTTGAATTAGTATTTATCATTATTGTTATCTACTATGATTAACAAAGAATTGAAGAAGTGATGCGTAATTAGTGACACTAAAATATGATCGGCCGTTGAGCATGGACAAATGGCTACAGCCTACGGACTATTAAATACATGATTCTACTTATCATTGATTTCTACTTTGGACTCACTGTATATGATTGCTTATAAGCAGTTTTATTGAATAGAGTATACGTTAGTGTTAATCTGATTCTCTATTTTGGATCGCCAATCCTGTTTCTGATATAATGTGATTAGTCTTAGTAACGTAACATCGTAATATACGTGTAACAGAAGAAAATATTGTAAATCATTCGTTGTATAGGGAAACTGTTAAGTAATTAGTTGATCAGTTTATTTTTCATTAAATCAGTCAATTTAGTTCTAAAATTATTAACAAAAGGTAATGATCATCCATAATAACAATTAACTTGACTG
This sequence comes from Schistosoma mansoni, assembly GCF_000237925.1. NCBI lineage: Eukaryota > Metazoa > Platyhelminthes > Trematoda > Strigeidida > Schistosomatidae > Schistosoma > Schistosoma mansoni. Next base: position 10,629,884 of record NC_031496.1, read on the forward strand.
ATTTCTACACTAAAATTATCAAATAACAAAATTTTTCATTAGAAGGGGGATTTTGTGGAGATTTTAGTAATTTAATAGTTGAATTCATGGGTCAATTAAAGCTAGATCATTATGGAAAACCTAGAAGCATTGGACGACCATTTTGTCCTGATATGGGACACCTCAGAAGGTCTCATCCATGATTCCTGCTGGGGTGATGCAGAAAATTTCTTGAAATAGACAAGAAAGGCTCAGGGAACATTAAGAAGCATTTTATCCAATCAGCGTTTGACTAGAAGTTTTGCTGAAAACATTACGAAAGTGAAAAGTCACATGTAGAGGTTTTGATTGGCTGATTACTATACTGCTACAATGTTTTGTAGTATTCCAGAATTTTCAGGAAAACCCAAGGACTTCTAAAATACCCTCGGAATAAAGTGCTTCTCGTATATTTTGCTCCTTTTCTCTTGTGTTCAAGCCTCTGTGTAGTTCTAGCTTGGGGTTTACTAGACTAGCTTAGGATCCGATTATATCGTTCAATTAGAAAGACTTATCAATTCCGCAGGCGGGACTAAAACGCAGGACCTTTGGACTCGCGCAAACACTAAACCTATAAACCACTGAGCCGCTATTCAACAGTGTTCATGTCTAACTTTAACCAATCCACGATATTGTGAAACCATCTTCGATTGTATTCAGTGGGTAAATGCCGCACGCCACTGATGCGAATCGCTAAGAAGCTTCATACTAAGACGAAACAGTGGTTTAGAGCTTCCAGGATTTCAATGGTGGCCCAATCTTGTTCAGTTCATGATCTCAATAAAAGCTCAACAATCTCCACAACCCTATGCTGTGAAATGCTTTCTGTTTAATACAAATTTACAATTAGTTTGGTCGTTCGGATTCTTAATTTTGGCCTATAAACTTTCATAACTGAGTGTAAATCGCTACTGACTATTTAGTTATATTTAACTTTCTTGATCAGTTTAAATCTTCAAACTTGGGAACATTTGGTAAAATAGGATTTTTTTGTGTCACTTACAAGTTGATTTATTCTCGAAAACAAAAGTATTTGTATATGACAGTTCAAACACACCTAAGTCAAAAGTTCTTTTTTATTAAATGTAAAAATTATATCTGAATAATCTCAGTGATTGAGATTTAAATCATTCCAATATTTCATTAGACAAACTAGTTCAAATTATTTCAGGCGGGAATATAATCTAAATCAACATTATCAAAGAATATATATGTGATGTTTAAAGTACAAAATCATACTAGACTCGTGTCCAGTTATGTCCAGTTTGTTTACATTAATGTCCTAAGAAAACTTGATGAGACAAATGGTTAACCATGTGAAAAATGTATGTGAATAATTATTTGTATACAATGGTAATTAGAAAACAGTAAGTTAATAATTTATCTCATATTTGTTGTTTGAATCTTCCCATCAACGTTTTGGACTGCAAATGATCGATCTCTTATCGGTATATATGCATCTTTTACGGATTGCCCTAAGTTACAAGCATTACATGTAGAAATGGAAGGTGGTCAGCAGTGGAATCCAGGACACGAGTTTCGTCTTATTTGGTTTAAGAAGGTTTTTTATCCATGTCTAAGGTCGATTGATTGTTCATTATAAATCTGAAAGCATATATATAGGGTTAAATAAACCAGTTCAAGTACGCGTAGAATCGGATAATTTACACAGTTAGTTGTGATGCTAAAATTAAATTATAATAATGATAATTATAGGTAAATCAAAACGACTTAAGAAACGTCCTTTTTTGTTGGTACCAGTGTTCAGGCAGTGGATGTTAAGGTCCTTGTATTTATCTGTTCATCATCAGTTGTCATGAAGTAACTCTATCCTGTCTCTGTTGTTAATATTATTTCGGTTCGCACAAAAAGCTTCCGTTGTCGGTCTCTCTTTAGGAGTACCAAAACGTTTTTCAAATACTTCCATTCTTTCAAAATTGATCGTATGCCTCGTTTCTAATTCTTATATTAGCCAATGAAGATCTATTTTTAAGCATTTCGAATGAAACATAAAAAATATGAGATGTTCCAAACTTTGATTTTGTTCTTTCACTATGACATTCAACTGTCTGAATATTTCCCCCACATACACCGCGCTACACTCATAATACTTAATTGTATAGACACAATCTTATTGTTCCTATCTTATTATACTAGCTTTTACTTTCAGTAATTCCTATCTATCGGTATTACTAACTCTATAATTTGCTTTCACATCATGTTTATATAAAATCCTTTTTATTTCTTTTGAATTTACGATTTTCAGTGACTATTCTGTTTGTCCGCTTTTTCGGTAAACGTTCTAATTTGTTTTTCTTTTCATTTTTAATAATCCTTTTACAGATACTTCTAGGGTAATTATATGCCCTAAGTGTAGATAAGATTAATTTCCTTCAATTTGTTTAGCTTCTGTTTCTATAACATCGTTATTACTTTCATATAACAGATCTCTAGTAATTGTGACCTTTAAAAAAAGTGTGGTGATTTTCAACCTCGATATCTCTCACACTGTATTCATTTCCCAAATATATTAGGTTTTACACTATTTTTATATCTTCTTTCAATAAAACAATCGAGAAATGTTAGTTCATGGTCCACAGGTTCGATTTCTTTGATCTGTTTCATTCTATTCAACATATTGTTAACCAGTTTTAACATTTACTCTTATCCATCCCGTGTGATTACAGCAGAAATGTCATCTACATGTAACTAGATTTTTGATGGACACCTACCTCTCATAATCGGATGATTTTCTAGAGTGCTCATAAATAAATTTGATACAGTCGGTGATACTGCGGATCATCTCGCTACTTCTATCCGTCTATATATATATATATATATATATATATATATATATATATATATATTGAATAAATGATAACGTAGATCATGGACATACTTTTGAACACTTAAACGATAACGTGTTATCTTAGTATTCATCAATAATATCTAGCGCTTGTTCAATGAATGAATTCGCTAATAAAGAGGATACATCAACACTTGTCAGTATTCGATCTTCTTTGCTATTAATTGCACTGATCTTGTTCTTGAACTCAAATAAATTTTCAGTCTCATGATTTACGATTTTACGTATGGTTTGAGGACTGTAGCTAGGTATGTCGTCAGATTTTATATTTTGATTTCGTAAAGTCAGCTATTTCTCTATGTTGTATATTATCCTTATAAATCTTTGATAGTTCATAAAATCTACAATGATTACAGATTTTTGGTAATAATGTAGACCATAAAGATGGTCCTAGTTTTGTTTCAGTCATTTATAAAGCTCGCTGGTTTTAGCCCTAATTTTGTTGAGTGTAGCATGTTGTTTCATGGCTTTGATCTCTTAAATCCCATGTTGGATATTTTTTTTAGCTTTTGATGATTCATTTTAGTTATTACGACTTTCATAGTTCCTTCATCTGCCTTCTCAATAACAATAGTTTTATATTCCCATGATTGTTTAAATACGTATATTTCATCCTTAGATAAGTTAGAAATGTGAGGATTTCGGTATAATAACCTAGATGAAATTTTCTTCCTCATAACATTTACCTATTGAGAAAGGAATTTCAAAAATGGTCAATTCACGTTATGATTTTAACTCCTTTAAAGTAATAATGATTCATAGCTATCTAGGATTTCCCCTGATAAATTAGTTGCTACTTTACCAGTGTTTATATTGTTAAAGAAGTCTCCATCCTGGTGATATTTGTAGTTAGTGGTATGTTAGGGATTTTTTTCAAACTTCCTTCTCCGTTTTTATCATGAAGTTTGATAATAACGCTATACATTTTATTTAGAGAAGTCATTTAAACTTAATCCCTAAGATGTAACCGTAATGAAAAGGAACACAGGCGGGGACAACCGATATATCGTAACGCAAAATTACACAGTTCTTTCATTAAATATGAAAACCATACCTTTCATACTTCATTTGCGAATCCTACATCAACTGTCTCAAACTTCATCTTCCCTTCATCTCCACAACAATTGCTTTCTGTTCCCGTTCTCTGCTATTCGATCTTCATAACCTTCTGCTGCCAGGCCCTTCCCCTTCTGATTAGTGTTATATACTACTTATTTAGATATAAGTAACATACACCACATAGCTAAGGCTAGAACTTCATCAATATTATTAGCCTGTGTGTGTAATGATTCTAAACTCATAATAGCTCTATCTATACGTTCTCAAGAAAGTCCATGTAGCTGTGATTACAGCTTCAAATGAACGAGCAAAACTGTCACATTATTTGACCATTACAAAATTAGTATAGACATTGTGTTTTGAACAACACTGATGAAAAATCCGTCGATTGTTCCAGTTATATATAAACTATCAATTTTCCTTAAATATAAACAAAAATATCATTAATTCATTGTTTTCTAATTACCATTGTATACAAATAATTATTCACATACATTTTTCACATGGTTAACCATTTGTCTCATCAAGTTTTCTTAGGACATTAATGTAAACAAACTGGACATAACTGGACACGAGTCTAGTATGATTTTGTACTTTAAACATCACATATATATTCTTTGATAATGTTGATTTAGATTATATTCCCGCCTGAAATAATTTGAACTAGTTTGTCTAATGAAATATTGGATATTCAGGTATAACCTTGACGTTCAATATCGTTTATACACTCAACAAGCATTTCTTGTTATATTATTCGTTCGAAATTTGACGATTATTCATGTAAATTTATTATTATTATCATTGTATTTAGAAATTACCATAGATTCCTAAAATCCTACTGAATTTACTGTTCATTTAAGCAATTAGTCAATTAGTTCGGTATTATGGAGAGGTTTAAAATATATGATTGAATACATCTTCTTGCCTTAATTTGAGGAAGATTTGTTAAGGTTTTCATAACGTTAAGTGTTATATTTTATTAACCTTCACAGTGGTCTTTTTCCGGTAGTTACATTATAATTACCTTATTGTTTATTTTAAGATCTAACCATCAAGTTGTTTCTTGGATCCTGTTTGGTTAATGTGTTAAATTTACACTTACGTGATATTAATTTTGATAGTTGAGATCATGAATCAGTTGAAGCTAGACCACCATAGAAAACCTAGAAGCACTGGACGGCCGTTTTGTCCTATTGTGGAACTCCTCAGCAGTGCGCATCCATTATCTCGCCTGGCGAGATTCGGACCCAGGACCAATCAGTTTCGTGATAATTGATTTTTCTGATGTTTCATCAATATAAATATTTACATTTTACTAGTCAGATTCATATTCCTATTTTTATTTAATTTGACTGTTATGAATGAATATATGGTAGATCCTTAATCTACAAACTGGTATTTATCAAACAAAGTACACTACTATACCCAGTCAAGTAACCTTGTTGTCATACAGTAAACATGAGCAATATAATTCAATACGTACTTGGATTTATTCAAGATAACATTCGATACAATTTATTAACTGAAACATTTGATATTCGACGTCTTGGAATGCAATTCTGAGAACTTTATGATTTTCCAATGATTTCCTCTACTTGAACCGCGAATAGAAGACAGAAGGGTGAAAGTATTGAACGAAGGTTTGCTTCCAAAGTTAATCTAGTTACAGAAAACAAGGATATGTATAATTTTCTGTGATTTTGATAATCCATGGATTCCTGAGAACATACAAAGATCAATTCGTCAAGATAATACATAATCAATTATTTTCCTAGAACTCTTACAGAAATCTATATTGAATGCTGATGAAATATTTTTCAACCTTTTCTCAGCTTCCAAAGACTTTCCAAGGAATTCTCATGAGCTCCTATCATTAGTTCATTTTATTTAAAATTGACTAAATTAATAAAATTATAAGGTTTCAGCTTGTCACGTAAATAATACAGAAACAAATATAATTGTATATTAAAATAAGTTTTTAATTGAAAGAATTATCGAGTAAACCTTTGGAAAAAGGAATCATTCTGTTTAGAGAAAACAGAATGTCATTTAATGCTAGTATGGTGTTACTTATATCGATATAAGTAGTATATAATGCTAGTCAGGAATAGAATGTCTGGCAGTAGAAAATAGAGGAGGAAAGAACGGGAACAGAAAGCTATTGTTATGGAGATGAAAAAACAGTGAAGTCTGAGACGATTGGTTGACATTCGCAAAGGAACAGTCGAGTTTGAGACAATGGATTGATATTTTACAAATAAAGTATTTACTGTATGATTCTCAGATTTTACTAAGAAATTCTGCAATTTCGTGTTCCTATACATTTGATTGTTCCTACTTTTGTTCTCGTTCACTACAATAGTAAAATCCTTACATACAAATGGCACTTCACTATGATTTGTACAAAATTTTTATTATAAAATCATTTATTTTCTTCAGTGAAATTCTATTTTGGTCCCAATAAATATTAGATAACCATTGAACAAAAAGCATTTAACATTGTGAATGGGCGAACATTATGGAAACTTCTTTCAAACTGTGGTGTGCCACAGAAGGTTTTCACAAGTCTTCGACAGAATGTTGTTGAACTGAATGAAAGATTCGGTAAACACACAACTTCCAGATCAGTAAGCTGCATCCTTTACAATAGATAATGTGCTGACCAAATCTCAATAATACATATCAATGTTGAACAATCAATTGCATGTAACTCGTCACTAAACATCAGCTTTCTGAACTATGAAAAACCATTTGATACAGTGGACAAGACAAACTTATGCAAATTTCTTCAACATTACAATGTAACTGAGATCATAGTCAATGTTTTAAGGCATTCTCACGACGAACTACAATCCAACGTCGTGCATGGACGACAACTCACAAATAGATTCCGAGTGAAGACCGGTTTCACACAGGGATGCTTACTCTCACCCTTCCTCTTTCTCATGGTGGTTGACTGGATTATGAGGACCTACACATCTAAGAAGAAGCACGGAATATAATGAACAGCTTGGATGCAGTCAAATGATATGGATGTGACTGATGACCTATCTCATCTACCTCATACACAACAACAAACGCAAGTGATGACAAACAGTGTAGCAGCAGCCTCTACAACAGCAGACATAAACACACACAAGGGAAATAACAAGATCATGAAACACACCACAGAGTGCACCAACACTATCACACTGGATGGAGAAGTTCTGGAAGAGGTGGAAAGTTTGACAGACCTGGATACTATCGTTGATAAATTAGGAGGATCTGCTGCAAGTGTGAAGGCACGGATCGGAAAAGTGAGCACCACATTCCTACAATTGAAGAATACCTCCAACTCAAAACAACCATCACCCAACACCATAGTCACAGTTTTCGATACGAACACTAGGACAGTTCCATTGTATCATCTCATCACAGGTTTGTACAGTTAGTAACCAATAAGTCAAATAAAAGCTTATAATAAAGGGAATATAAATATACATATAATCTAGTTACTTAATAATTACTCAATAATGTAATAATAGTTCACAAACAATTCCTATCAGTTACCATTCATTTACTCTTCATTAGGATATAAACAGGGAATACCTACCTTCGTGGTTAGGAAAGGTATTGTCAAAGCGATATGCATCTCCGTTCTCTCACACTTGATCGATAGAGGTCATGAAGTAGATAGAAATAGGTTATTTAAAGTGGTCTATCGTATTCTTACTAGTTTACCTTATGAGGTTCGATCTTATCTCTTACAAAGAGAATAAGCTATGGGATTCGAGCGAACAATCCAAGTCTCTGTTTTCATGATAAATTTGTAACAGCTTTATCACATCTTTGGCCGAATTAGCCCTAATAAAAGATTTTATTTGTTATTTTTCATACTCTTTGTTCGTTTATTTTTTTGCACCCTCCATTCCTTTTTTCAAATATACGCTTCATTTCCCAACTATATGAACACTCCTTATTACGTAATTTTATAGTTTTTATGAATGTTACTTCAGCATCTATATTTTTTCATGTCACTGACCTATTTCGCATTATAAAACATGGATTCAAGCCATTGTTACTCTTATCACAACTAGTAGATCTCTCACCAGATTATCATCGTGTACTTTTTACCTACTACGTAATCTATTCCACTGTTGTCCCTAACTCATAAACTACGTTGATTGGTTTAATAACTTCATATATGTATATAAACATTATTATATATTTCAGTAAAGCCTGATGAGGGTCTGATTGAAAACAATATTGTTCACTTATATATGGTGTTCTAATTCACAATATGGGAATTTTTCAAATTCCAAAATCAAAATTGTTTGTTATTGAGTTCAGGCACAACAATATCATTACATATCCTGTTCGCCAACAAACTTGTATGCTATAAATTAGATCCATAATCGGGACATTAGTGGAAACTGTTGAACAATCCGAAACTAGGATAATAAATAGCTGTCTGGTACGTCTGGATTTGAAGAACTACGGAAGCCATCATCCAGAAGATACAAGTGCTTATTAACAGCTGTCTACGCAAAATACTTCAGATCCATTGGCCAGACACTATCAGCAACAAGCTACTGTGGGAGAAAACAAACCAGATTTCAGCGGAGGAAGAAATCAGGAAGAAACGCTGGAAGTGGATAGGACGCATATTGAGAAAATCACCCAACTGCGTCACAAGACAAGCCCTCACATGGAATCCTGAAGGCCGAAGGAAAAGAGGAAGACCAAAGAACACCTTACGCCGAGAAATGGAGACAGACATGAGAAGAATGAACAAAAGTTGGATAGAACTAGAAAGGAAGGCCCAGGACAGAGTGGGTTGGAGAATGCTGGTCGGTGGCCTATGCTCCATTGGGAGTAACAGGCGTAATTAATTAAGTATGTCTGGATAGTTCTTCATGGTTGGGATGACCCTGTAATTTTCTCGCAAGCGACATGACAAGCTCGTGAGTCATCAAGGAGCATTTCAACCAATCAGCGATTTATTAGAAGTTATGTGAAGTTATGTTACTAAAATAACGAGGATGAAAAAGTCACATGTGGAGATCCTGATTGGCTGATTAATATACTGCTACTATGTTTAGCAGTATTCTAGAACTTTCGGTAAAACTCAAGGTCTCTTAAATTACTATAAAATCCCTGTATTTTCTGTACATAAAGGAACCCTGTAGTAAAGTGCTTCCTATGCACTAGTGCCTTTTCTCTGGTCTTCAAGTCGCGGTGTATAGTTCTAGCTCGGGGGTACGGAACTAGCTTAGGGAAGCGAATATTGCGTTCACACGGCCAGACGTAACAGGTCCTCTTGTTGATCTCAGTTTATTCTGAATACTAATTTCAAAATTGAACTAATCTCTAAACAATTCACGTCCTAATTAATACAGAAAAGAACTGACTAAATCTTTCATTTGTATCTAAGCTTTAATATTATCATTTCGGTGATATAGTCCTTTATTACACTTACATGGAACATAATTTAATCTAAATTCGTGTAAAGCTATGGATTGTTGTATTTCATAAACTGGTTCGTTTACAATTAATCCAACAATTTTTCATCATCTGTAATTCAATATTAAACAAACTATTAACAACTTAGTTGATATTTCAATTTCTTTTTTCAAGACTTTAATTTAATAATATTTTTTATTATGACTATTAATTAGTCGATAGTTACAGCATACCTCTTAAAGTACCATTCTATTGATTGGGTATAACAATAAATGTAAACACCAAATCAACAATGAATAATACACCCTATACCTATGCATATGTTTATCGACATATATATATGTGTATATATACTGAGAGAAGGCCTTAGGAAAACACAAGTTCCTGAAGAGTCTTCAAAAATAAATAAATCTTTATTCATAATGCTAATAGTATGGTATAGTATCAGTCAGTCAGTTACAACGTAGAACTTCGTACGTACGTACATCAGTTTGAGTTGCCATATCAAGTGAGTATACACAATTGAATACTTAATTTAATTCTAATTATTGAATTTCACTTAAAAGTAATTTCACCATTACATATTTTTTTATTCGAAAATTCTTCATTCATTTCAATAAGTGTAATGTATACAAATTATTTTATTGATTAATGAAACTTCTATTATAGTGAATGAAATCATAAAACTAGTTTGATAGTTTAGTTACTTTAATTGTCATGTAAAGAACCAACACAATTCCTGTGATTCTTCACCGCTAATTATAATTTCAAAGGTACTGATGAGAAATAATATGATTTGCTGTTATTTCTTGAATTAATTTTTTTTCTTGGAGCGCATCATACTCCTTTTTCAAACAAGAAACAGATTCTGCTTTCTTAAATATTCAATGTTGAATCGTGTATGAACAAAAAAAAATATAAAAAGTATTAATTTAAATCATCAAGTAGGCTAAATGAATGTGTAAAAAATCATATCATGTGTACTCTCATTTTGATAGTAGTGCTTTATTTCAGTTTATAAATATGTATTGTTACTTCTCTGACTGTCAGAATTCATGTACATCACGTTTATCTTTTAATGCATCTGAAGTTACAATTTTTGGTCTTAATCAACTCCTCGATATCGTTTAGTTTTTTTTATTGATTACGTTAAATTTGTTTTACTAAACATTCTATTCTGTGTGAAATCGTTTTAAACTCGTCCTGTTTGTTTTGATCTACCATTTAGAGGGTAGAATTACATTATCTGTTTGTTAGAAATGTTTACTGCTGTTGAAAATTTCGATCATTAGCTTGTGAATTGATCTATTCATTGGGGAACAGGACTACGTTCTTTGTTTGTCGGGAATCTTCTTTTCTACTTTGAAAAATGCATTTTATAGAGTTCCGAGAAGTTTACTCTTCACATGTTAGTAAATTGAGATTATCAAAATAAAACATGAACATATTGATATGAAGTAACATTCATTAACCAATATGGAGTTTTGTAGTGTTTATGGTAATTTATAATTT